>NC_060213.1:600000-890000 GCF_021130785.1 Homalodisca vitripennis
GGTTAAACATGCAGTTACCTGCAACCAAAAGTATATCGTATAAGTATACGATCATTCAGCAAAATCGAATGAGAGTTTGTTAAATTAGAAACCACACAAAATTTGAATGTAAGGCATAAACCAATATTTGGAGTTAAGAAGTAAATAACTTTTTAGGAAATGTCGGTGGACTATCTCTATTTATGCGTATAGAGGATGGAGAACTTCACAGAATAATAATGTAATCACGTGTGCCACTTTGTTTGCTGATTTAGATAGTTTGGATCCTTGTTTATCAAGGTATAGGCTACCCCTATGTAGACTGGATTAGAATCGCACTTTGGGATGAAGAACTATTTTGTGTTTGACTAATAACAACTCACATTTTTAACTACCGTATAATAAAAGATTAGACGATTAATTAGGTTTGTAATCTATACACGTTGTCTCAAGGTTGATCCTAAAAATAAACGATAGATCACAGAATAGAAATCAATATAACCTATCGATAAGTCCCAAGGATTTCACCAGAGTAAGCTGATGCAGGTTGATTGGTTTACCTCTGGTATATTGCAAATCTCTAAAGTCACAATCAGTTCTGCCAATAGACACAAGAACCAGAATTTTACCACTGACGAACTCATTAATCTATTCTTAGGGCATGAATACATCACACGTGTCTCGTTTATCCGGTAACCACCATTTAGCATAAACAAATATTTTATTTAAAACTAGTTAAGCTAAAGAAACCAATTTTGGCTCATAGGTATAAATAGATGAGGAAACCTGAACGCTACACAATACATTTTTCTAACTATATTTACACGATATTTTTTGTTTAAAATAATGTGTTATACCACCAACAGAAGTTTGTGACACCTTTTTGTGAACATCTGAGCATATATGCATAATATTCAAGGTGGTTCAGATTGTTTTACCGGCACGTTCTAAGCTTACAGTACTATACTTTCGTAAATTGTATCGTAAATCATTTCGTTAATTTGTTTTTCTGCACATGAGTCTTGGTAATACAGTTTGATTTTTAAAACTATTATTTCACTGTAATTGCCTTAGTGTACATAATTTTCTTCAGTTTTAAATTTTCAAGAAGTTGCTCTGTAAAAATTAGTTATTGTTATACATATTTAACAAATTATTTGTACTTTAAACACAAAAATCGTTTTTAGAATGCTCTGTTTTGTGATTTACATAGTACATCTTAAACAGTAAGAGACATACAGTTATGGATGAAATTCAATGTATCATGTCAAAAACCAATATAAAAACTGCATTTGTCTCTAAAACTCTCCCAATCTCCCCGCAAATGATCATTTAATTTCGGGTACTAATTGTGGATGAAATCCTTTGTTGGCCGTTACTCAGTAACAAAGCATTTTCGTCCCTATTTTTATATGAACTTTTTTATTATTTTTTATAGTAGAATAAGGTAGGAAATCATCCTGTATATATATAAATATAGCAATTAAATATGAAAACAAAAATCTACACGCATATAGTATTTAGGTGTCGTGGAATAGCAGTGGTATATACTCAGATTTACACAGAAGATGTGCATTGGTATTCAAAAAAGTGAAGGAGCTGACCTAGAACTAGACTATAGCGGGGGCGATAAAACCAACTCTCTCACTAAATGCTAAACGGTTGTGGAGAGGGAATTGTAAAAAGAAAAATTTGAATGTCATAATACAGAGATATGCGTAAAATATTCTGGACTAAAACAATTTTTCCTCACTATTTTATTTAAAGTTATATCTAACGAGGCAAATAAGAGAGTATTTGTTTATAATTAGTTTTGTTACTAGGTTTTGAATAATTGATCAAAATTAATTGGTTTAAATTGATCATAATTATAATAAAGGAAATGGTATATTTTGATGGATCTTTATTTATGTTTTTTATTAGAGATTCCTGAACATTATAAAATATCACTCATTTACTTAACGATAGCATCATAAATCATTTTTTTTTATTTTAAAATTGTGTCTATGCACCTTAAACATTATTTATTGGAATAAATTTACTCTTTTTGTAGTGCAAACTTAATAAGGTATACAAAACCTAATCCAATAGAAATGCTTGATGTTAGAACTAATTACAGACATTGCAGTATGTGAATTTGTCAAATCTACTACTAACTGGGTCACACGTTTGCTTTTAATACGTGCTTACACCGTAGTATACACTTGTTCCATAGGTACAGTATATATTCCAAAGGAATAGTTGGAACGTTATTTTATCGTGTAATTACGACAAAAATATGTAGTTTATTTTTATAATATGTACCAAAACTCATTAGTTGGTTCTACTGAATAATAATGTTAGTGAAATATTTTAAAAACGTCATTGCGGAATTTCTAACAGTAATTGATGCATCGATTTACAATGAATTGTGTTGTAATTAATTTATAATTGTTATTGAAAGCGCAGACTGTAATAGATTAAAAATCTTTTATATATTATTTTTTATTAAAATAAATTATTTAATATTTTATCAGCGAACTCTGTTCTTAACCGGTTTTCATAGTAAATAATTATTAAAAGCCAAAATCCTTTAAAAGAACCATTTTTATTCCATACAAACAATGTTTCTGAAACCATAAGGTTCCCAAAAAAAGTCTAGAAATATAATGTGTTGCATGTGGATAGATTTGTACCAAATTTTCCTGGTAGTTACTTTTTACAGTCCGCCTAGCTTTAATTAATTTGTTAAGCTATAAGTTGCTTGCCTATAACAATGTAAGACGCAAACAATTACATGTCTAATACGCTGATATGAAAATCATTAGCAATCAATTGCTAATTTATTAAAGGCAATAATCACTTATAACAAATTAAACTCTTGTCCTAAAGTCGTATAACATTCGTTGCGCGTGAATACATTAAACCATGTACTTGTTATCTATGAAAAATATTTTTTTTAATGTAGCTAACAGTTAGCGATTAATCTGTAATTATCTCAATATTAAAAACGGATTTACTATAAATACGAAAATCAATAAACATGCCTTCTGTTGGTTGTCAAACTTTAATATTATCAAGTTTCGATTAAAAGCATAAGTTTCTAAGTAATATATTTAATAACTGATTCAACTTCAAAATGACACTCAGTTATTTATTTTGTAGTCTTATTCATGTCAAGTGTATGTATGACATGTTTATGATTTGGTGAGGTAAAATTAAAATTTCTCACCAATTAGCTGGAGTTATCAATTAAGGTTGTTTTGCGACTAAATCTTCAAGCGAACAAAGTCTTAATACAAAGCCATGGGAGAAGGTATGATGTCACGACAAAGCAGTAAAGACTGTCACTGCTAATCAACACGGTAAACTGTAATTAACAGGCAGGACGTTTTACTATTAGAGTATCGCTTTGGTAGGTGCCATTAACATTTTTTCTGACTCAACGAAATAGGTTTTTGGTATCACCTGCTTTATGTGGAAATAGGTTTAAAAACTACTTAAATTTATAGATGAAAGGTAACATGGGGATGTGAAATTATTTTTAAGAAGTTTCTTATTATAGCTGATTATTCCCTATTTAGAGAGCGCTTTTAATACTATTTGTTTAGTTTCGTTTTATCATAAAAAAATTTCATACCCGCAATGTTTAACGCTAGTCTGACCAAGATAATCTAGTTCAATTTATTGGTTTGTCTTCCATTATATTTTTTTTGAAAGTGTACGGTTTTTCATGTTTTCCATTGTGGACCTATAGATGTTCTTGTTCTGTTTCTTGTATTGTATTTTTCTATATTTATGCTTCTATACATGCTTCTGTACACAATTACGTACTGGATTCTAATGGTTGTATTGTTCCAAACGCATGACCCATTGTGAATTTCATAAACAAGGAACAAACTGCGTTATGATACTTCAGGAGCATCAATGGAACGCCCTCCACACACAGTACTACTTATCGCTTATGCGAGGTAAAAAGTTAATATTTTTAGGAAGCATTTACTGATTTAATTGATGTAACATAATTTATACTTAAATACTCAAAAAAGTATGGTTAGTGATAAAGTTTTGATGCGAATATATCATAAATGCATCATTATTCCTATTGAAACTCATACTCTATATATCAGAGTGGATGCACGCACCGGAAACATTCTCGTTATAGCTAAGCGCCTTCTCTAACGGAAATACCAATGTTACAGATCTGTGTTTCGCAACTCATTTCGATACCATTCTAGGTAACCTTTGAAGTACGTTTAAATTATTGTTCTATTACACACGGCTATTTTCAGACGTGTAAAAAGCATTTTTAATAGTATTTTTATATATTATACTAACATTTTATTTATATTTTTCTTGTTGGTTAAACGTTAGGTAGCCTATCACTGAAGGGGCTGGAAATATTATATATCTCTGTCTGTATTATATCTCGAAAGCGAACTGACCTGGAAATTTAACGTATTGCGTTAAGCTTTGTTTTTGTATAATATATAAACGATAAAGAGGTCGATGATATTCTGCATCATCCCAAAAGATTTAGCTGCACATTAATGAACATTTAGTTTTGCTTTACATTTTGTAAAGGATAACCATGATGGCAACGAAAAGGTTGACTAACAGATAATGTTATATATAAATGGGGTAAGATTGTATGAGATTTTAAATTGTAAAACAGCAATTACTTAAATACATGTAACTACAGATTTAAAACTTGTAATACAATAAGCTAGCGAATCGTCCTGTATATATAAAAATAGCACTTAAATATGAAAAAAATCTATACGCATATAGAATTTAGATGTAGAATAGCAACGAAATACACAGAATTACACACAAGATGTGCATAGGTATTTTCAAGAGTGAAGGAGCTGACCTAGAAATAGAATGCGGCTTTAACGTGCACTTATTATTCGTAATTAACGTTTTATCAATGTTAATTTCCTTACGAATAGCGTAATCTTACTATAATTACTATCACTGACTGAACAGTAAAATTTGTCCTTTAACGTGGTTCATTAAAGTTCTTATCCTACTAACAACTTTGTTTTTCTTGGAGCTATACGTCATCGACTGGGCTGTAAAATCCACGGTGAGCTAAAATCTATAATGGTAACATTTGGCAAGCGCGCTGCTGTTAAGCCACACCCTCACCTATTACTAAGCTAAATGAACTGTCGAAAGTACGTAGCGGATGGTTTAAAAGAGACACTACATTATCAATGCCAAGGAAGGCAGTAGGTTGCGCAAGCTTTGGAGGCAGTACGAGGCTGGTAACACAATCTCAGGTCTGGAGGTTTGTCAGCCTGTATACTATTGATAACACCAACGATTTTATTTTAGAAAGCTCTCCATCGAGGAGGTGTAGTTGGTTGACTGCCTTTGTGCGAATATACGGTAAATGGATTCACAACATCGTCAACGCAAAAACTCATGTTCTCTTGAAGACAGTCTGTGGGTGGAGCTTATTGTGGCTAAGGCAACCTGCAACAACCGTCACTCAACTTCCCTTCCTATGGTGAACGATACAATTATGCACTGCGTATTGGCGTATAAGATTTTTATGATCAGAAAGCATGGAAAAAAGATTCAATAAAATTCAAATTCAACAATAAACTGGATCATCCGCTGAGATATCCAATCTTCCATTCAGCCACGAAATTATCTAATCACGATAGAATTTATCACTTAACAAAAAATAAATTTGTTTTAATTTTTAAATTCATTGATAAAACATCTTTATAGAGTGTTACTCTTTATGCAATGTTATATACAATGTATATGTTTATACAATGCAATGGAGGGAATATTGTAACTCTCTCTCTCTCTCTCTCTCTCTCTCTCTCTCTCTCTCTCTCTCTCTCTATATATATATATATATATATATATATATATATATATATATATATATATATATATATATATATATATATAATATATATATATATATATATTACAAAGAGATATCAATACAGGCTTATTAAAATTATCAGGAATATTATACATACATATGCTGTAACATCAAAACTCTCTTAACCATAGTATCCTTATAATCGGTTACAATCCATATATTTACGTATACATACATAAAACCAAATTTCTAGATGCATACATGAGTAGTATTATGCACAATTGATTATTAGTGTTAAGTTTTCCACAGAAATATAAAGTATTAATTGATAACCATTGTATGTATTGGTATATATTTTCCAGGAGATAATAGAGAAAGAACATCAATCCTTTATAAATGTGTTTAATTGTATAATGTTACTGCGATAAATATACACTATTTTTACTTAAAAATACGATTTAATTTTATTCCAATATATGCTTCATAAGAGGATGCCAAAAGGATAAGTACAGCCGAAAAAGATACATGTAAAATCATTGAAGTTACAATGTACAAGATTTTAGCAAAATAGCCCAGTATGATGAAACGTCACAATTTCAAAGGAATCACGAAGTAAAAATTACGCAATGAAGCCATCAACTTGCTAGCTTTGTTGCTGTGAGGTGTGTTATGGCAGCAAGTGTACAGTCCTTTGAGTTTGCAATGCTTTGCAGTAACAGTATATCAAACAGGCGGGGAAATTCTCATTATGTAGACATGCTTCCATAGAAGGCACCCGTAATTACCCATTCGCAACTCACCTTATATAGTTTTGAAGTTTATAATTGTTCAAATGTCAGAGTCTAAATTCTGTTAGCACGATATTCGGCTGTTATTTCAAGCTTTATAAACCACTTCCCTGATATGAGCTTTTTGCAGTTATCAACAGAAAATTGTCCTATGATTTCCAGTTGCTCTGTTCATGAGATAAAACTGATCGTATAAAGCGACAGTAATACTGTATCCCAAGAAGGAGGAATAATTAGATAAAGCAAAGTCTCTACAAGGCAATTTGTTATGGAATAATAAAGGTTATCGTTCACCCAGTGAAGAGGGTTTAGTAGTCCCACTTCATCATCGTTAGGGAAAATGGCTGATGTTATAAACACGGATTTCGTGGAATACCTGGAAGTATTAAACTGCCCAATGTCCTTGTAAAACGTATGTAAAGAGGTTTATTGACCATAAGAGTATTTGAAGTCATCATATAGCAAGAAAGATCTGGACTAATTTAATAATATGTTATGTATTGTCATAGAAGCATAAAACTGATTTATCACATTGTGCATCATGGAGAAATAGATCCACTTTTAAGAGTAACATTTACAGAGCGATATCGATAGTTGCGGAATCTTTCTGCTTTGATATACATTTTATATCTTTGCAGAATATTTATATCTCTGATTCATAGGACTAAAATATGATTTAATGAATTACAGCACATTTTGACAGTTCCTACAACTAAGTATTAATCATGTTATACCATTATTTTGAATATATTAGTTTATTAATAATACGTTGTCTGATAATTAGAAGATCAACATAATTTTTATTAGTTCAAATGCCAAGTTCTTGTTAATCGCCTTAACAGGTTCTGAGATACGAGTTTTAAAAAGAAATAAAACACGTATGTACAGATATTCTTAGACTTGTCTAAAGCATTCGACTGCGTTGACCAAAGCATACCGCTCGACAGACTAGGGTCCCATGGCATCAGAGGCGTGCCCCTTAAATGGCTTAGCTCATTTCTAAGTCATAGATCCCAAGTTTTCCAAATAGCAAATCAATCTTCAAAACCAATAGAACTGAGTTACGGTATTCCCCAGGGATGTTCTCAGCCCTGTGCTTTTCATGCTTTATGTCAACGACATAGGACGATCACTTCTGTATGGAGGACTAGTGCAGTTTGCTGATGATACGACTCTCTGCTTTAGTGCAATATCAAGTGAAGTGTCGGAATAACAGGCCTTTGTTGACATCAATAACTGTGTACATCACTTCCAAAGCCCCAATCTCACAACAAGCACCTCAAAATCCAACGTTTTTAATTTTGCTTTGCGCGATGTAGGCATCTATTGTGGTCCTGCCGTCTTGTCAGCTGATTAAACACTGGAAGAAGTTCTCTCTTCAAAATTCCTAGGAATACACCTTGATCGAGGGTTGACTTGGAATGAGCCATCAATCATGTTTGCGCAAAAGTTTCCTCAGGCATTAAACTTATGTATTGAGATCCTTAGCGAAATACTGACCATGTAAGGTTCTTATAACGGCTTATTATGGCTTAATAATACCCCCCATCCCCCATAACCATACCCCCCATTTTTCCTACTGAGTGATCCTGTGGAGAGCATGCGCAAGCCCTCAGTTTCAGCGAGCATTCAAACTCCAAAACAAATCTATTCAAATAATCGCTAAAATAAGATTCAAAGAGTCGTGCAGGCAAGCTTTTAAAGGAATTTCAGCTGTTAACTCTCCCGTGTCTGTACATTTTTGAAAACACTTTGTTTTTGTATGTATACGTGTGCCTTAACCAGAGGCCGGAACATAAATTTGCACGAGACACGAAGTAGAGAACTACTACGAACTACGAGACACAGAGCAGTGGTTTGTGAACACACTGCCTGTGAGGGCAGGTGTTCATTTTATGAACATACTGCCAAATTCAATCAAAATTCCCTAACGCTCAAGGCGTTCAAATGCGCCTTAAACACCTTGTGGTGCCACAAGCATTTTATAATGCAGGGGAATTTTTAGCATTTAACTGGGAGACCGCCCAATTGCACGAGCGATTCTGCCGTTTAAAGTAGGATATATTGTCGAAGGATGAAAGGTGCATAAGTGTAAAATTTTATGTGTGAATGAGAATTTTGTGGTATGAATGTAAGAAATTTTAGATTAAAATTTGTGACGTTAGCTATACAATGTAATATTGTCGCTGCAATAAAACTGATTTGATTTGACTTGCGACGAAAAACTAATCGAGATAGGACATTTGTCCAAATGATTCGTTTTGCTTGTTTTTGTGCATACTAGCTTATCCTAAAGTTATGCCAACCATTCTTAAAACACCCCGTATAGACAACATAAATTTCAATTTAAATGTGATGATCGTGCATGTTTCTTCGTATGAATTGTCCGAATATTTCTACGTTGGGCTTGCGCGTAACTATGATGGTAACGATAAAATTGGAGATTATGTAAACTTTTAAATATACTGAGTACAATCATGACACCTAAACATGTGGCTATTAAATTGAAATTTGGCCTCAGCGAAGCCAGGTACTCAATACATAACGTGGCATAATCGTACGTTGTAAACATCTAGATCGTGCTATAAAGATAGTTGTGTATATTAGAGACTAACCCAGACTCATATAGGGATTCCCTCCCCTTAAAAAGGGGGTTCTTTGATAAGGTTCAAGTAAGTAATTCAGACCCTTGCTACGAATGTTATCTTTCAAACTAATTAGAACTTTCTGCTAAAACTACATTATTCGTATTTTTACAACATATTTATAAGCTGATGCACTTTTATATTGTTAAAAGATTTATGTCTTGTTGTTAATATATTCCCTCAAATGAGGTTAATAATTTTTTACAAACCGGGCTCCTAAACATGCGAATGTGTTTAAGAGATGAAATAAAAAAATAAATAGTTTTTTTATTATTAAAACAGTGACTTATTATATCGATGGACTATTTTAAAGGTGATCTTAATGATAAAAACAACTATTTTTATCATAATTTCCTTATATTTTAATTTTTTAAATCGAAATAATTAATTTCTGATTACTATTGCTAATAATTAAAACAGAGAAAATATATTATTTCATGTTTGTGGAAAACGATTTTAAAATATAATATAAAAAATGTACATATGTAATTAAAAGGAAATGTATTATAAAGACCTTAAGTTTATCAACTAATCAAGTTTATATCAGTGAGATATCATGCCTTGTAACATTCAAGCTGGAGGTTGTACTTAGTTGAGTAGTTTCTCCACCAGAGCGTGTGGTTGTGTCTGTGGTAGAGTCCAACATGGAACTGAACCCATTGTATTCCTACACGTCACTGTCCCAAACTTTGAGTATAAACTTCTCCAGCCTCTAATGAGAAAATATTTTTATATAACGGGTTATTTTATAACTCTATTAATACCTGGTTTAAACCCATATTTACTGTGTGGTAATATGTTTTCACTAATATTTAATGAAAGACGATCTTTTCCTAAATATTTGATACGATTTCTCGAGAATTCTTTTATCCGTGGACTTTAGAATCTTTATAATTAAATGTTTTTTGAAATGTCATTTGTATATCTTCAAGAATGGGGTTTTCTTGAATTTTGTTGACTTTTATCGCTTAGAAGGATGTTAGATTCTCTTCCAGGGAGCTTTAGTGAAATCTCGATTGATAAGAGCGACTTAATGAGTTTGGACTTCCGTTATGCGAAGTAATAAGATTAGCTTTTAACTTGTATTAATGGTGTTTTATAATAACGCCATATATAAACTAGCCGATAACTGTATAAATCTTAGTCCTGAAAGTTAGCGATATCAAAGCCTACAACTCGAGGTGCCATAATAATTGATTACAGTCTTTCTGAATATATGTCTATATGTCCGCAAGACAACTAGAGAAGGAAATAGCCTATAGACTTTAATTTAGCAGTTTCATTTATATGTATATATTCCATATCAGGTCACTTCAGGATGGTGCACATTACTCCATGGGATTTTGATGAGCATCTGTAAAAGAATTTACATTGGTTTTATGCAAGTATGATAGAAAACAAAAATTAAAAACGTAAAAGTAAAAATAAATGGAAACAAACTTATTACAATCATATGAAATGTATGCAAAAATTGGCTACTTTTACAGTGGGTTTCCCTTATGATAAGGAAACTGTATTACACGCTATCAGATTTTTAAATAATGGGAAATTTGAATAGTTCCTGTTAGTATGGACTAAATTGAATAATTCCTCTGTTAATGTTATTATGTCTCGCTGTTTATTTGAATTCATTTTTCCTCCTTTTTACCAAAGTATTGGTTTTAATAGCTACCTAGGTACAACATTTTCAAACTTAGGATGAGTACAAGCAATTAAAAGTAGAGACATAATTCAGTTATCCTGGAAGTGATATGTCAAGGTGATAATATGTTTACCTTAATGGCTAGTCACACAAAACCATCTCTTCAGGATGGACTGTGTTATTAGACAATAAGAAATATCATTTTGAAAATATAGGGGCAAGTACTAAATTTGAAGGGCACAATATTTCTGCTAACATTAGGTAAAAATTAATTGTTCACAATTGAACGTATGTTCCAGTTAAAACTACAATATAAAACTTCATCCGGGTTTTTTGTGAATATAAACATGTTCTATAATTTTTAAAGTTTATATGTTCTCTGCAAATAATTTATATATGAACATAAATGTCTTTTAGAACATCATATGAATGTTATTTATGAACGCTTTGTACAAAAATACACATAACTAATGGCTATTACATTTATTATGGTAAAATCACATAAACCTAATAATAAATCGATCATGTTGCATAAAGTCCACTTAACTGAAAAGTATGGCATTAGTAATGTAAGTGAATATAAAACGTAACGATTTGAAGTAAGGAATATAAAATAACTTCTCCATAGGAGAAATTCGTTACAAAACGGAAATCCCTCATTTACGATTCGGTAGCCAACAAGGAGCTTTACGCGTGACTCGATAATTGTATCCTCTCCTGCATTCTAATACTTCTAATGCTATAGTGTCATCGCTCTGATTTCTATAGCAATAACCAAATTAATTCTAATAAAAACAAATAAATTTCTATAGCAATGTGATTTCAGAATAAAGGATAACACATTTTTCAACACCAGTTTGATAGTTTTTTCCCCTTGGGCTAAACATAGTTTTATATATATATATATATATATATATATATATAATATATATATATATATATATATATATATATAAATATAACCAAGATATCCAAGATACCAAATCAAAATTGTGGGTTCTAGATTTTTTTACCAATTCGTATTTTATTGGTCGCTGAAAAGCATTTACATCCCTCATTTACATTTAACAGAACTGTAATCTTTTCTGAGAAACAAAAGGAGACAATGTAGAGAAGAATATCTTGTATATTGAAACCAGGCAACATATTTTAAGTAATTAATACCATTGTCGCAAAAGGTGCGAGTTCAATCAAATTAATAGCAGCGTATAATGAGAAATTGAAATTCAATCTCTAAAGAGAACCTAGTTAGGTAAAACGTTCAATACAAATCAATCAATAAAAATAATCAATCAAATTTACCGATATTACTAATATCTACTAATTTATAGAATCTCATTAGTGAAACCACTTAGGTGTAACCAATCCCTTAACTATAATGTAATATACAACTATAATATAATATAATATGTAATATAATGTTACATTAAGTACAACACATTAATTGATGTAACTGTACCAGTGAAAAAAAATGCCAATATTTAATTCCAATTTATAGATCACCAATTTTTATTGGCCATTACTGTTAGGACTTTTTGCCTTTTGAATGGTCTCCCTGCTGACATTAGAAGTAATGAGGGTTGTGCATGCTTAGGGGCATTGGGTTAGGGACTTCTTACAGGGGCCTGTGAGGATGAGGTCAGACAGTGTGCTTGGAACAGTTTAATGTGTTTTTTCTTCTTAATTTCTATTTTACATTGTTCACTTCTTTTCTTTACCTTCCATTGAGAAATATATTTAGTTTCTGTACTCAATTATTGGAAATTTCGGGGAATGTGGTTTACGATACTGTCAAGATTACATTAGGAGGGATAGCTGGGACTGTGTTTAGGCCAGGTCAGTTTCAGCCTCTTCAGTCCAAGCAACCAGGGAAAGTACTCCCTCATGTCCAGGCTAAAACCTGCCTTTAACTCTAAGGAAGCTCCACTGGAAAGTCTGTTGACGGCAGAGAGGCCTCCCTTTCACTCCAGTCCTTCGAAATATGTTGTTAATTTATCTTTCTTGGACATCCATGTCTTGCTCTGATTTAAGTCACACATGGGTTTTTGCTCTGTCCAGTGCAGATTAAATTGGAAGTTATAAACTAGCCAGAAGTGAAAATTTCTTCTAAGGATATACTAAAGAGTTGATTGCAAACTGGCTAGAATAAAAATTTGGAAGAACAACGAAAAGTATAACATTCATAAATTGCTGCTGATTTAATTAAATATAGACTAGTATGAAGAAGACTAGACAGTACATGGTTGAAATTGAGCTTCTTAATGGATAAGGACATAAAAATTACTCTTTTAACCACGGGAACATTGTTGTCCAGTTTTATATGAATTATGTACTGACCAAAATTTGGTCGTGTTATTTGTTGTGTATACTTCATTTTGCGTGTGGTTAATATCTCACTGTCTACCTTGTGTTGTAGCATTTATTGTTATAAGTTTTTAAGTTTTTGATTATACTATATTTGCTCTGGTTGTCTCCTTCACAATGATTTTGCTAGTGGAGCGATTAATACTTATGAAACATATAGTATATTCAAACAACTGACTTTCGACTTTTGGCTTTCGAATACATTTACTTATGATATAGTTAATACTTAAAGTCATTACTTTTGAAGTTGTTTATTTTTTAAATGCCATACACTTCAGCGTGAAGTTGTTTGCTGCATGATCGATTACTTTATGCACTTTTGTACAATGATCAATAATTGATTAATTGTATTCGGGAAATTATGTTTATACCTGCTCTAACGTGTATAGATAAACTATAGATCATGCGTCTCTGAAATCTTGGCCTTTGCAATCATCTACTACGCACAACACAATATAACCTTGTTTATTCATTTACGGTGCACAACACATAACATTCAATTACTGCAGACAGGTTTGATTACTTGTCGATGGGTTCATGGACGAGACTCGAGCACTATCTACTTCCCTGTCGTTACACTCTGGAGCAGCAACTATTGATCATTGTTGTTTGTGTTGCTGATGTCGGCGATATAATTTGTCCCTGAAGTTTACCTGTCATTGTTGCCTTGTTTAACTACTCCATCTATTATATACAAGGACCGTTTTATCAACCTTCAATCTCTCACCACGATAGCCAGATAAATGGTAGATCTGTGTGGGCAGTAGTCGACGTGCATATCCCCGCTACAGCATTTATCATAAAAATGGCCACCACTATTGGTTCTCCCGCCAAATTTAAATTAAGGAGTTTTTTTTTTCGTTTTCAGTAAACATTAGGAAACAGTAGGGCAGAAATCCATTGCAGAATGAGCCGTGTTAATTGGAAAACACCATGAGTAATGGTTTGTGTGTGGGTAGATAACCAAATTTTCAATGAAACCCTCAAGGATCGCTAAATAGCACCAGCTTTCACACTTCTCAAACAGATCTTTGAATTTAACTTTATGCCATCTTTATACTTTTGACGTGATTCACGCATAAAAGTTTAGTAAGCAGTAATCTTCAAACGACATGATATTACGTAGACCTTAGCCATTTAATTTACAGAGGGAGGTTTATATCTAGTGATTAGATATAATTTTGATGTAAAAATATAAGAGAATTAGGGATTAACATGATGTTGGCATCCTTACACCGTTAATTTATGTGGTATAAATTATCATATTATTAACGTGTTTTTTAACAAAAACTCCCTAAAAAATAATTCTTCAAAACCGAAACGCCCTTCAATACGTGTACAATAACTATTGAATTGTTTAATATTTATCTAATCGGAATCATGATAAGGTAGAGTTTATACCTTAATCACAACGTAAAATGTGACTATGTATATTATATTCTATTATATTTACGGAAATATCAAAAAGTGTGTACAAAAAGCACCACGAGACATACACCAGCCATTCTGGCTCTAGCAATTAGACGGTGAAGTTTTTATTGCCCGGCCTATGAGGGACTTTCTGTCGGAGGGATTAAAGTGTACAAAAAACACCATCAGATGTACACCAGCTAGTCTGTATTGTAAGCAGGAAACTTTAAATGTGTTATACCAAACCTCTGTGGGAATTTCTGTTAGAGAGATTCACAGAGATACTCAACTTGCTTGAATGTCAATCTTATATATAGCTCCGTGGGGTGTGATAACCTCCTTACAAATTATGATGGTGTCAACCAAGTGTCTAAAAACACCATCAGACATACACCAGCTAGTCTGTATTGTAAGCAGGAAACTTTAAATGTGTAATACCAAACCTCTGTGGGAATTTCTGTTAGAGAGATTCACAGAGATACTCACCTTGCTTGAATGTCAATCTTATATATAGCTCCGTGGGGTGTGATAACCTCCTTACAAATATGATGGTGTCAACCAAGTGTCTTAAAACACCATCAGACATACACCAGCTAGTCTGTATTGTAAGCAGGAAACTTTAAATGTGTAATACCAAACCTCTGTGGGAATTTCTGTTAGAGAGATTCACAGAGATACTCACCTTGCTTGAATGTCAATCTTATATATAGCTCCGTGGGGTGTGATAACCTCCTTACAAATATGATGGTGTCAACCAAGTGTCTTAAACTACCATCAGACATACACCAGCTAGTCTGTATTGTAAGCAGGAAACTTTAAATGTGTTATACCAAACCTCTGTGGGAATTTCTGTTAGAGAGATTCACAGAGATACTCAACTTGCTTGAATGTCAATCTTATATATAGCTCCGTGGGGTGTGATAACCTCCTTACAAATATGATGGTGTCAACCAAGTGTCTTAAAACACCATCAGACATACACCAGCTAGTCTGTATTGTAAGCAGGAAACTTTAAATGTGTTATACCAAACCTCTGTGGGAATTTCTGTTAGAGAGATTCACAGAGATACTCAACTTGCTTGAATGTCAATCTTATATATAGCTCCGTGGGGTGTGATAACCTCCTTACAAATATGATGGTGTCAACCAAGTGTCTAAAAACACCATCAGGCATACACCAGCTAGTCTGTATTGTAAGCAGGAAACTTTAAATGTGTTATACCAAACCTCTGTGAGAATTTCTGTTAGAGAGATTCACAGAGATACTCAACTTGCTTGAATGTCAATCTTATATATAGCTCCGTGGGGTGTGATAACCTCCTTACAAATATGATGGTGTCAACCAAGTGTCTAAAAACACCATCAGACATACACCAGCTAGTCTGGCTCGTAGCCAGTAAATGATTTAGGTTTTATAGCCCAGCCTCTGTAAGAATTCTGTCTGTGGGGCACTTAGCTTGTCTGTGTTTTAATATATTGTAGAGTTTTGTGGTATATTTTTATATTTTTGAGCAGTGGTGTGTAGTATTAAACTACTAAACTTATCAAAATCAAAAAATTAAATTAAATATAATATTAACTTTATGTGTTTGTTTTAATTCTTCAGATAACTATTACTAATGTGAGGAACTTTAAACATTAAATTCTCATTTTCTTAAAATCAACAGAATCGTACATAAATTGTAACCGAGTTGCAAAAACAAAAAATTCAACCAAAACTCAACAATTTAATACATTGAAAATGAATGTATTGTGATGTATACAAAATAATGCTCAGTGAACAAAGAAATTTGTCCAACCTGAAATCAGTAAATGTTGTCTTAAAATTGTAAATAGAATCCTTTACTCTTTTAGAAAGTTACGTACTATCTACTTTTGTACAAAAAATTAAGTACAAATAGGATATATTGTTAAAATTGTTCAATTACAGAACTTCCACATAAATAAGGTATGATATGAAATAATATATGCACGTCAAATATACTACTTACAACTTTTTATACTATGAAATTAAACTGACCAAGTAAGTTTTTCAATAAAGTGGCATATTTGTAAAGAAAATTGTTTATTATTTTGTCCACAATTAACAAAGTAATAAACGTAAAAAGTATATTTGAGGGCATTCGAAACATCACACTATCAATATGTACAGTAAGTGCAGTAAGTTATTTCTGGTAAGATACTAAGCAAATTACAATATAGTTTAACAACATTACAGTTACGAAATAGACGTTCAAAATTGTACGTTGTTACTAGTGATGTATTTAATCATTAATTCTATCGAATATTTGATAAAAAATAGCTCAACATTCGAGAACTTTTTGCCTTGGTAATCCATTCAAGCTTAAATCCACTTACTGGTACTGAGATACGACAACTTGACCTAATCCCTTTACAAACTTCTTCCAGCTGGCCTTAATTTTCTGATCTATTTTGTTTAACCACTAGAAGTTGAGATACAGAGTTAAAAGTTTTGTTGAGATTTCTTGTCTTAAACTAACTCTTAGAAATATACAGCTAATTTAAAAATTCATATTTACTATGTTCAAAACAAACATATTTTATTATTAAGCTGGCAATAAAAACCTTTTTCAGTAAAATAATATAATTTCACATTAAAATGTATGCTATGGTTCAATTACGGTCAGTACATACTAATTGTTACCTAATTTCCGTAAAACGAAGTGTTTTTTACTTGTAAACCCCATTAGTATGATAGTACATTAGGATCCGCTCATTCTTCCCGCAAGTGATTGATGGTTATCTCTTTTTGAAATGGGACACCTCAGCAAAAATGGCTAATTTTCCGTGGAAACCTTGGACTTTATGATCATAGAGGCCAGGCAGAAGCAATAACTTTCTAAATATCATTTACCCAATGCTCTTGTAAGTGTTATTGTTGGAAAATGGAAAAGAATTAGTGTAGAATAATGAATCGTGTAAATCTGACCCCGAATTTAAGGGCTGATTTACAGATTTAAAACTATTTACATATAGTTACAGAATTTAAGATATTACCTTATACACGACGTTCACCATACAATTTGGATGGTTAATTTTTAAAGTAAACGATTTTGCATGCTGGTTTGTACTGCATTTTAATTTGTTACGTACCTGAATATCGTATTGGATTGAAGCAAATATCTATATACTTAAAAGAAAACATTAATATTACGAAATAGGACGATGTTCGTAATGTATATTCAATTGAATGATTGGTATTTAAAGATATTTTGTTCACTTAGAACAGGAGCATCAGGAAGCTCTTATTTTTATATAGTGCTAAAAGGAATTTTGCGCTTGCTTACGAAATAGCGATAGCAATCCCAACATTCAGGCCCTTAAATTCCGGTATTTTGGAAATTTTTGATCCCGGATCATCCGAGTGCTTTGGATTTATAAAATCAAAATATTTTACCAAAAATATTCCACTATGGAGGAAGGTAGTGTCAAACAAGTATAGCCCCCAAAATAATTATCTACATATGTTTTACATTCAAAATAAAAAGAAGAACAAACGTCGTTTTGCTATACATTTCAATTATTGTGTAAATAATTAATATTTGATGTTCTATATATTAAAACACAAGCAACGAAGACAAAGGAACGATTCCCAACAGTTTTACTGTACTGCGGCAAGCCAAGTGAAGATATGGAATTAAATTCGATAATAATATCAATCAGTATTAGAAATACTTTATTTTTTTTATTAGGACTTTACATTTTTAAATAAACGTTTTTGCATGCTGTTTTGTAGTGTATTTTAATTTGTTATGTACTTGAAAATAGTGTATCGGATCGAATTCAAGCAATTTTCTATATATTTAGAAGAAAACATTAATTTAAGTAAATAGAAAGATGTTCGTAATGTATATTGAATTTAATTATTTGCATTGTAAATACATTGAATGAGCAGAAAAAAATTTAAATTGCACAAATTTTGTCTCTTGATAACAGTTTTAACATTTTACAATTTTATGTCGTAAATAAATAATTAAGGTGCAAAAATTTTTTTGAAAAATTTTACACTGTATTCTAATCTTGAAATCCCGACATCACAAAAGTTGTTTGGGTCTGTAACCCTACTCCGAAGTGACAGGATATTCAAGTTTGGTGGTAGGGACTCTTTCCTGTCGATATTTTAAGATGGGGGCTAGCAGGAACTTTATCTTAGTCATGTAAATTTTGAGAAATTAAGGATTAATCCTGTCAACCTCTCCCAGTTCAAATGGGTAGGCAAAGGTACTCCCTGATGTTTAAAATGTCAAAACTAATGGAGCTCCATTTACTTAATCAGTGATGCTCCGTAGTAGTCCAGACCTATCAATCAACCCGTTTTTCCATCTTGGAGCCAGGTCGGAAATGAAAAGTGGAGGGTAAATATTCTTACGAAGCACATGCTCGCGTATTAGGAATTTATTTGCAAAAGACCAACGCATTTTGTTAAAATACTTATGTATATCACACTATTTCTAGCTAATGTCATTTCTAAACTTTATATGGACTGGAAACGTAGTAGCTAGATTCATCTTTGAACACTTGCTTTGAACACTTTGAATGTTGCATAATACTACACGTAAATGTTAACAATAAATAATTACTTGTATAAATAACAATTTGCAATAACTAATAACCAACGTAACTAGTTCTATATATTATTTCAAACCAATGTAAGTGTTGAATTTTTATTTATTTGAGTCTAGATGTCAGTTAATAAAACTGAATGTAATTTGTAATGTGATATACATTTGTAAGTTTAACTATAAATAAATATTTGTTAATTAATTTGTAATGGTGTATTCTGAGTAATTGTATATTATTGGATACATTGATGAAATGGAAAAAAATTAAAATGTATTTATTGTAGTGTATTTTAATTTGTTATGTACTTGATCATAGTGTATCGGATTGAATTCAAGCAATTGTCTATATATAATAAAACATTAATTTAAGTGTTTTTTTTTATTAGACATTCTTGTTTTTTTATTAGAAATTTAAACACAATTACCATTTATTGTAAGTTTCTATTCAAATAAAATGCCGTTAAAATATCAGAAGAATACTTTTCTATATAGAGTAAAGTTCCACATTTCTGTTACCTGCCAATATAGAGAAGTAGCGATTTTACCGTAGGAACCTCTCGAAACTGGCTTTCTAAGTTGTTCCAGACAAAGTTGGAAAGGGTTTTGTGACTTGTCAAGTAATTTTTTTTCGGTCAATTCAACTTAAAGTCACTCACTCACAGGCCGCTTTTGTACAGTGAAAAAAAACTTTCCTGCTTCGGTGGTTAGACTATCTGTTACATTGGAGTGGGAATAAAAGAGAAAATCTGTGTTCAAAATAAAAGTTTCAATATTTTACTGTATGAAACACAAATCTATGTAATACTTAAATATTGCAAAGACAGTTTTGAACTATTTTCTAAAATAATTCTCATAATCTAGTTTATATAATTTAATCCTTTTCATCTTTTCATATCAATCAATAACATTATTTCAATCAATACATTATGTTTTCAACTTACCGCAATTAAAAGACGACGTCTTAGCAAGGTAACTACGCTGCCTAATCTCAGAACGAAAAGTTTTAAAGATATTTCCGGAAACCCGATATTTATAAATTGTGCCAGTTTCTTATTATTGGAATATAATAAATACTTATTTTACAAACAAACACTCCAATAATTATTAAATTTTATTTTTCAGAGGCCTTTCTTGTTCATAGAACACATTTTCAGCCCCACATTGTTGGAAAACATTGTTATCTCACATTAATTGCCGTAACGTATGATAAACTTGTAAATAAGATTTTCTAATAGTTAAATTTACCTATCTGTAGGCAATATATAGAAAATTTCTGTCACCTGCCAATATAGAGACGTAGCGAGTTTGCAGCTACCCACCTCTAGAACCTGACTTTCTAAGTTTTTCCAGAGAAAGTGGGAACGGATTTTGGGACTTGTGAAGCAATTTTTCGGCCAATTCCACTTAAAGTCACTCACGAACAGGCCGATTTTGAACAGCATTGAAACTTTCCTGCTTCAGTGGCTAGATTACCTGTTACATTGGAGTGAGAAAGAAAGAGACAGTCTGTGATAAAAATAAAGGTCTCAATATTTTATTATATAATTACACATCTTATGTAATACTTATATATTGCACACACAGTTTTAGAATATTTAAAAAAATAATTATCTCAATATTGTTTGTAGAACTAAATCCTTCCCAAAATTTCATGTCAATCAATACAGTATGTTTTCAACTTACCGCAATGAAAGGACGCTACTTTAAATAACAGAACGCAAGGATTTGAAGCGATTTCCGGACACTCGATATTTATACATTCTACTTACTTCCTATCATTGGAACATATTATTTAATTTGCAAACAAATAATACAATAGATATTTTTAAATTTTATTTTTGTAAGGCCTCAAGGAACACATCATCAGACGCACAAAACTTAAATAAAAATGGTTATCTCACATTACATGCAGTAACGTATGATAAAATTCTAAATAAGATTGCCTAATAGTTAAATTTACCTTTGGTAATGGAATGGCTCATGTTTCTATTAAATGTTTATGATTTTAGTTTTATATGTATAGAATAAGTCATTAATAATAAAACAATGAATTATAGAGTAAACGCAATCTGATTTCCATTTTTCCAACAAATACATGTTATTTTTATGTAGAAAATAAAACGTTTCAACGAAGCTTATAAAAAAGCAAACATCTTCATTTAATTCAGTAAGAAAATATAAATTTTACTTTTTAGTTTTAAAATTTTTATATGTTACATTGAGTTAAGAAAATCCGGATGGACACCAGTATATTTTGTACCATTGTTAATTTGTCAATTTAAAAATTGTAATCTTTAAACTTATTCAAACAAAATAAGGAGGTGATATAATACAGTACACGTGACGTTCAATACAATTATAAAATATTAAATATTCTTATCTTACTGAGCTGTAAAAGACGTCATGAACGTTTAATGCAGTTCCATACTTGTTCTCTTTTGCAGATAACCACTGCATGCTGTAAAGAAACGGAATGTGAGTAAAAAGGGTTAATGGGAAGTATGTTATCAAGTTTAAGAACATTTCTTCCTTATCTTATTAGAGTACTCTTAGTAAAGAGTGGTACTCTTTGTTGTATGCTTACTCTTTTATCAGTGTCCACTAACACTCAAACTTCCATAGTTATCAAGTTGACAATATTTAATCTATACACAAAAGTTATAATAGTGTCGTAATTATTGTTTCAAAATGATAACATTTATATGTAGTAAGAATGGGAAAATATCTTTCAATGTATTGATATAAATTATTAGAATGAGCCTTTTTTCATTTAAAAAAAAATAAAAAAAAACTCAAATCGGTTAACTTACATTGATGTTTTAATTCAATATTCGTACCACATCCACATATGTATCCCCTTAAAGAATTACAATGCGTATTTCTTATAATACTTATTAAAGGAAATATATTATTAAAAAAACAGTATTAATTGGATAACTGTTATAGGTGAATAAGAAATTTATGAATAAATCATATAAATGAGTATTAATATAAATTACATCTCAGTTAGATACTAATATTAACGTTTCGATATTATTACATATGTCTCAATCACCTTTTAACGGACATTTTCAATCTGTATCTGTTGCAAAATGTGTAACACATCGTTTCGAGGTTGTAATTTACAATCTTCATCAGGTGCGAAATACTTAATAATATAAAATATAGTAAAATATAGTTAAACAGTAAAAATAACAGCAATGGACTGCAACTCAAAGGAATGTTTAACATACCTGACTGCTATA
Organism: Homalodisca vitripennis; assembly: GCF_021130785.1. Lineage (NCBI taxonomy): Eukaryota > Metazoa > Arthropoda > Insecta > Hemiptera > Cicadellidae > Homalodisca > Homalodisca vitripennis. The sequence continues at coordinate 622,484 of NC_060213.1, forward strand.
CCAACAGATTGAAGGTCAGTCTAGAGAAAATTATCTAGGTGTTGTCACTACTGGAAAGAATTTAAGATCACAAACAAAACGTTACACTCGCCCCAGCGAAATTGGATTACTAACGAGAAAACCAATGTAGATTTCCTTTGATATCATGGAGCGTTATCTGAAACAACGAGAACAGAATGGCGGTGGGTGGGAGGTAAAGAGGTAAAGGTTAACGCCTCCAGACATATATTAGAACCCAGACCTCAATACCATGGCGTGTTTATGAATTATATTTGTTGAGGTTTCGATTGATTGGGGTTACCTTTATAAATTTCCCAGTTAATTTATTTTAATATCTTAAGCCAAAGTGGCCTAACATCTACCAAAGATTTACTTATCGTTTGCTAGGCTAATGCCATGTATGAAACTTAAGTAATAAAAAAAGATTCTCCTCAAGGTGTATTACGTTTGCTTTGTCCCATTTCGTATGATAATTTTCATAAATAAATACGAGGGCAAATTTTAAACATTACTTTATCTTTTCAAAACATCCATTGAAATTTTCAAATTTCAAACAAAGGTTTCCATTAAAGTTACTCATAAAGTTTTGCATTGCCATTACCGTTCTACGAGTACATTATAATAACACTAGTCTAGAGCGCTGAACACACTCTACATTTTATCCCTCTGAAAAATTTCTACCCTTACGGGTTTTTTTGTTTTCACTATATATATATATATATATATATATATATATATATATATATATATATATATATATATTACTCCGTCAATCTGTGATGTAGCATAAATGATATGTAGCATTAATATCTATTGCAAGAGTCATTGTCACCAATAAAGAACATGAAGAAGGTAAAACTAATTGTTTAGAACAATTGTTATGTTTTCTCAGTAAAGTTTGCCTACGAATTTCATAATTTCTTTTAAGCCTTAGCTCATCAGTAATATAGATAAATATTTATATTATTTGAGACAAATTTCAAGACTACTACTGTACGTTTTATTAGAGCTTTAAATTATACAGGGTGATTACCGGGAAACACATGTTTTTGACTTGCGTAGTATACAAGGAATATCTGTTGGCGACGGCCGTAAGTTGTTGCGCTATGGAGGGGGGAGCGCGTGCAATTTCAGTTGTAGCGAGATGTGGAACCTTGAGCATCGTACGTTTGTCATGCGACGGTTTTACGCAAATGGTGAATCAGTCACTCAGACTCAGTGAGTCTTTCGTGCACATTTTAACATTGCACGGCATGGAACTATCCCTGATCGTAACAAGATATTGCGTTGGATACATAATGTTAACACAACTGGATCTTTGCTTAAGACGAAACCTCCTGAACCGGCAACGACAGTTAGTACTCCTGAGATAGTTGAAAGAGTGCGCCTTGCAACAGTTCAGAGTCCTAGCCGCTCAATTAGGGAGCGGGCATCTTCTCTCGGACTTCGCCCATCCACAGTGAGGAAGATTTTGGTCACACTTCTTAAATTTCATCCTTTCAAGCTGGCAGTATGTCATCAATTGAGTCAAGCAGATAAGAGACAACGTGTAAATTGTTGTAACACAATGAGTGAAATTTTGGAAGAAAATTACGAAGCAGTTATCCTTATGAGTGATGAAGCGCATTTCCACTTGGACGGAGCAGTCAATAAACAGAATTTACGATTTTGGTATGCAGAAAATCCCCACAACGTAGCTGAGAGACATATTTATAGTGCGGTTACTGAAAAGGGGATCATTGGTCCTTATTTTTTTGAAGACAAATATGGCAGGGCAGTGACAGTGAATGTACAACGGTACCTGGAAAACGTTGGAAGAATATATCTTGCCAGAACTGCGCCGTCAACGTATAGAGATACGTAATGTTTGGTTCCAACAAGATGGGACAACAGCCCATACGGCTCGCATTAGTATGAAATTCCTTCGGTGAACATTCCCTACAAGAGTGATCTCAAGTTTTGGTGATGTCACTTGGCCATCTCGCTCATCGGATCTTACAATTCCAGATTTCTTTCTGTGTGGATTTTTGAAATATAGAGTTTACATAATTAAGCCACGAACAATAGAAGAATTTAAAGAAGCTATTCGCCAGGAAATCAACGCCATTTCTAGAGATATGTTACCAAAATTCGTAGCAAGTTTTAAATAACGCCTTCAACACTGTATCCAAGCAGAAGGAGGCCACCTTAGAGATGTAATTTTTAAAAAGCTAAAAAGTAATTTTATTCTGAAATTGAATATTGTGTACACTGTTTTTCCACTCATAAATATATATTTTTTGCTTTGAATTGCCTGAGTACTCATTATTTAAAAACATGCGTTTCTCGGTAATCACCCTATATATGTTAGGATAGGTATAATGCTGTTTTGGAATAATATAACAAGTATTTTTATACAAATAACAATTTAAAGAATTGTAAAAATCTTTGAAATGAATGTTACAATTCTATTGTATGGGTAACCTTTTCAATACGTTACTGTTTACTGAAATTAATTCTATTGTCAGAGTACATGATAGTTCAGAACATGTAAACATTGTAAACATCACCAGTAAACCAATTACAGATATACGCACTGCAAATGATCTCACAAATTCACCATTATGTATCTCCTACTAATAGTCTATATTTCCGATTTCTGTTGTAATAGATTTTGATCAGGCACGGAAGTGCATGATATTGTATGGAACAGCTAATCACTGTCGTACAATTTCGGTAAATATTTCATTTCCATCGTAACTTGGTATTTTTACTAGACGAAAACTTTAAGTCAAAAACGATCAGTGGTCGACGGTGCTAGTTTTTATTGAGGTTGAAATGCAATTATATCAAAAGGGATAAGCAATGTAAAATAAAATCTTTATCAGATCAAATTATATATCTTAAATTGGAACACTTAAAACCAACTATGGGCCACGGAAATAAATGTTAAATTAGCGTCTGCTAGTTAAACATCTGAAGATATCTTGGACAAATGTGCATACAATAGAGATTTTATCTTCTTATTTAATTGTCTTGTGTTGACATAGCCGATTTATATGCCTTAATATCGCTTATAAATCTGTTAAGCTGTGAGAAATATGACCCAATACCCAATAATAATATTATCGTTTAGTATTCTTAAATATTTCGATAAACTTCCGTATGGTTCTAACCTAAAAACTATTGAAGCTAACGAACGAATTCTTTATTAAAGGAATCCTGTTAAGAAAAAAACAGTTTTTAAGCAATTAAAATTGGTTATCAACTTCTAGGCTATACATTCAAAATTAAATGAACTCTCAAAATGTAGCAGAATATCATGTTAGTTGCCTGTGTGTGGAATTGTGCTTCAGTCGTGTGCACAGAATACAACTCTTCTGTGCAAATTGGCATGAAATCTATGTTATATGAGTGATATCCAGCTGTAGAAGTATTTTTACACTGATCTGGTAATTATATACGTTTATTAAACTTATCATAATGAGGATTTTGACTGTTTGGAATAGAAATATCAATAAATTATTCATAAAATTCGTATTTAAAGAAAACAAATTGATGTAACTAGTCAGAGAAGGAATACCTAAGTGAAAAACCCAAGTCTAAAAAGATTAATAATTAATATTTTTTATATTTCCTATATATATATATATATATTAGAAAGTCTTAAACAATTACACTTTTTATTTGGTCATCAAAAAATTAGTTAATAATGTAAGAATAAGGTGAAAGTTATCATTTTCTTAGTAGGCTTCACTGCTGCATGTTTTCTAATTTGCATAGAGAATATGCTAGCAATATATTGAACATTATTATCTCAAAAAGATTTTAAAATTGGATCTTCAATTGGTTCACATTATGTTAGTTAAATTATTATAAATATAAATTAACTTCTACTTTACGAAATATTAAATAGTAATTTTAAATCTTTGTTTAGGTTTTAGAAACGTACATTGGTTCTTTCAAAAGACATTTCTCTCCAATCTCTTATACCATTTCACATATTATCACCGATTAAGTAAATTTTAATAAAAAAGTAGCAAAGATTCAAGAATAAGACAACAAGATTTAATTAACTGTTTAGTATGACATAAAATAACATTGAACTTTATTTGGAATAAACGTTTCACAGGAAACCCTTTTATAAAGTCAGGTTTGAAAACAAATTAATACTTTTACAGACAAAAGAAGCCAATCGCGGCTTGATTTAACTCCATTGTAACTCAAACAATAGCAAAATATCGAGTTCTCTTTTTAAAACAAACCGAATTACTCGCCAATCCGATGGTTTTGTTTAAACAAACGTTTTACTAGTAGAAATATCAAACATGAAAAAACAGTATGATATAATCAAAACATCTCATGCGATAAGCGTAAGAGTAGCCTGTCACTCAAGAAACTGAAGATTTTTCATTTCTATCTGTCTGACTATCTGTGCGCACTATATGTCGAAAATATAGTGGCCTATCAAAGTAGAATTTTCGCAATAAACTTTATCTTTATATAAGCAACATTCAATTAGATTTGCATGTTAATTCATTGGATTATGCTGAACATTAGTGAATGTTATAAATAGGCATAATCGCTAACTATGATGACAACGAGAAAATTGCAGAACAAATAAATGTGTATTTAAACTGAGCACAAGTATATAAATTTAACTTTTGACATAGTAACGCATGTAGTACAAACTTGTAGTTTTGCATGTAGCCTTAGCGAAGCTTGGTATGACCCGTGCGAAGCTTGGTATACTCTTAACTTGTTAATGATTTGTGTATATAATTCATTAATTACTCAAATAAAATATCACCATGGAAAGATAATAAGATGAGTAGCCTACAAATTTAATGAATCAACATGAATGGTACGTAAAAGACCAAGCAAATGATTTTATAACAAAATAAGATGTTATAAAAAATGTTTCTGTATCATCAGACTTAAAACCGAGTATCATCAGACTGTTAAAGTATAAAATTTTATGAACTGCAATGATATAATTTAATTTAAATACAAAAATAATCAAAGAATTACTTACTCCGCCGTGGCTCTAAACCGGAGCTCTCACCTGCTATGCGAGTTTCCTTCAACTACTTTCCGGAGCACTTATTTTAAGATTTCATTAGTTTGTATTTAACTATTTCTATCATATATGTGTTTAAAAACTCAAAACATAGATGTGTCATAAGTACTACGTACTGGGTACAAAAACACCTCCTTACTCTAAAATGTTTTTTGGGGTTTGGTTCCAAAACTCCTCAAAAGGCCTACTCCAAATATCTATAATTATTTATGAAATTATAATTTTTCTTTTCATTACAGAATTTATCTTGAAAGTTTTTATTCTTAAATCTTTTCATAACATTTATTATTATTCTTGATTTTCTTAGCTTTTCGTACTTTAAACCAACCGACACACATACCGTAAACAACATCAACGCCGGAAAACTAGAAAAGATGGCTGTGAAACACTATCTCTATCCAACAAACTATTACCGTGTCTGGCGGATGGTTTAACGTCTATCACTCTAAAACAAATTTATCAGAGAAAATTGTAATCGACTTTCAGAAAAAATAGTATGGTAACCATCCATGTCTTTTGTATAGGAAATTTCTAGGCCTATATACCTAGATTATCACCTTCAGCTGTAACCTCTTACCAAAGTATATAAAATAATAAGGTGCAATATAATATTACTTATATAATATATATTATATAAATATAATCAATTATATAAAAACGTAAATGAATGCTTATTAAAATAGCAATATATTTTGGATTAAGGTTTCCACCAAGGCTTGTAAAATTCAATACCCTAAAAAAGCTATGTTTATTGATTATATCATTAACCTTTAAAACTGTGACGTTAAACACAAGCTCTTGTCTTATTGGAAATTATCTATTAATTTAAACTAACTCCCCAATAATATAAAGTTTTTTTTTGTGTGAGGCCTTTCGTACTCAGTTGTGTGAGTCCGAAGATGTACTCATTGAGTACGAAAGGCCTCACAAAAAAAAAAATAAAAAAATAAAAACTTTATATTATTGGAGAGTTTGATTAAATTAATAGTTAAACACAAGGTTTTAATAATTTGGTGATATTGTTTTTATTTCTAACAAAAGCTATCATTACTGTGCAATAACACAATATGTGTGTGTTCTTTTTTCTAGGCAATAAATGCAAACCAGGTGTTTGGAATATTGTACATTTTTGCAAGAATACACTGATTCTGACAACTTCCAACCAAGCCAACCTCAGTTAATCTAAGATGAGAGCTTTTTCACAGACCAGTGATTCTCATAAAAGTGTACACCAGACCATGAGCATTCGTAGGGGCAGGAATCAAAACCTACATTCAGTGGTAACTCTCATTTTCCACAGAAGGCCGTGGCCTTAGTAGCCATCCTGAATTAGAGGCATATTATCTTAAGTTATTCCAAAATATGCATCTTGATGATTTTATGATAATTTTGACTACGCTAAAAGTATCATCTACTAAAGGGAAGGATAAGCTCGAGAGGAACTAAACATCATTTGTTAGAGAACGATGTATGATATCATTATTGGATCCTGATATATCTCAGTTTGCTAATCCAACTGCAAACCATTTAATCTCATTCCAGCAAACAACGCAGGGTTGATATTTTTATTACACTTTTATAAATTTAAATAATTCAACTGCAACTAATTAATTAATTTTATGCTTTAATAGTAATTCACATAACTTTTACTTGTATTATACATACGTTAATACCATTATATACCATTTGTAACAATATTTTTATTAACTCGTGTATAACTTGTGTTTATTTCAATATGATATTGGCAGATTATTTAATGAAATACGTTAGAAAATAAACATTTTAGTTTTATTTAAAAACATTATTATAGAAAAATGGTTATTGAGAAATATTCACGATTTTAATACGAACTTTCAAGTTTTTTTTTAACACTACTTCAAATTTTTAGACAATATTCAGAATTTTGTGATTAAAAGTTCCTATACATTTAGGAGGACGATTATTATAATTTCTTTAAGTAATAAAATTATTGATGATTTCTCTTTTTTTTATTTAAATTACAAATTCATGCAAAAAGGTTTGCCATATGAAACACTATATTACTCCACTTGTTCCTCTTGAAGTTGAAATGTTATCGTGTTTCATATACAATATTATTATACTTATAGATTTAATTTTTAATTGAAGGCATATAATATACAAATTTTGAGTTAGAACTGTATATTCCTTGTTCTTCAGAGCAATGTTTATGGTTTTTTTCAAGTTTCGGTACTGCAATATTCACATCATATAGCTATGTTGGGAAATATTGATTCAATGTGAATGTTTGGTTTAGCATTATACATCTTCCTCTTGGCGGAACTTTTGGAATCTGAACAACATAACTGTGCAGTTCATATGACAATTAAATAGCTCTTCATATAGGTTTCCCTATACTGTATTGGGTAGTCTAGATGTCTCTGATGTCGAAACGTTTTAAAATATTTGTCTTGACCTTCTTCGTCGGTGACTTTTTCGGATCTTTTCAGACGAACATGACTCGAAATTGCAGGAGTTAAGTCACTTCCAGCTTCGGATTCCAGACGTTACACTAATAGGAAGTAGATCTGCAGCTAAACTGAACATTCTCATTGAAATATTATGTTAAGTGCAGTTTTCTCTCGTTTCATGAACCACTTTAATAGAAATAATACAAAATTATGTAATATTTGTATTATAAACAATATTTTAAATAGCAGTTGAATAAAATTGCCAAAATGAACTATTGGCGAAGTTTTAGCGAGGTCAATTACTCGTGGGGATGGATAACTTTCATTTCTGTCTGTCTGTCTGCACTATTTTAGTTAAGATACATATTTTAAATCTTATAATATACTGTATGTTATGAAAAATAAACAATAAAATATACATCGACGGTGTAATAGAACAATTTAACTAATGCTTAGCATGTTTGAGGAAAGGCCATCGGTTGGTGTGGAACACTAAGCCTAACAGATCCCAGTTAATTAAACTCGGTTCAACACAAAAGACAGAAACTCTGGCCCACTACGGTCTACAGAACATCATCAACCCACATACCCTCCTCTTACAAGCTTGATTATTCATACACTGAGATTGAGTTTTGAAGGAATATGACTTTCAGTTCATTACTTGGTGTCTCAGACGATAAACAGCCTCTCGTGTAAATTGTCTGAAGTTTGAATATTAGCCTAGGAGCCGAGTGCCAATTCGCAATGTAGGAGCACAGAAACAGGTATATTTTTAAATTGAAAAACAATTTATGTCAAGAAGAAAATTTGTTTTCCGTGTTAGAGGGTAACAAGGGAGAGTAGCAAAAAAGGTTAAAATATGAAACGATGACTTTTTTCGGATGAAATTTTTCTTATCTTTATATACTATTAAACAATCTTTAGATATGTAAATTAATATTATTGTCAACTAACCATAAATAGACTTTGAAAGAGACGACTTTTAGTCTCTTTATTAAGTTGTCTGACGAATGCAAAACAATGATTTACTTCTCTGACATTCGGTTTTTCAGTCTGTAAAGTTACCCGATTTCAATTACAGACTATTGCGGTTTGCGATCAATATTTATCTTAAGAATCAATATTCTTCTATCTGTATTTCAAAGAAAATCAGGTTGTGCTAATAAAGTGCATATAGGTTTGTTATTTTAGTGCATTTAGTTTGTTGTTTTGATAACAGGGCTTTAACGAGGCCAGACTAGTGGGGATGAAAAAATGTAATTTATGTCTGTCTTTCTCTCTCATGTCTTAAGATTATGCACGATGCTTCATTTCTATGTGAGTTATAAACAAACTCAGTATCTTCATAAAAGATTTGTACATGCGTCATAGCAACACATGAAGCCTAATTAACCCAAAACATCCAATACCATTGTATGGTGACTTAGAATAATGTATGTAAGCTTTTCTAAAATGAGTTCTAAGTCTTTTTATGGGAAGAGCTATTATCGTGTTGTACCGTATGACGATAACACATGGGGGTGGTGACTTCTGAGGTCGTAGTAATAAATAATCGAATTGCAAAGTTTACTTAAAAATTCAGTTTAATTATGAAAACTCGCAAGCAGCACTTTTAGATGGTAAAGGAAAAGTATGTAATGCCACGCTGCTGCCAATTAGAATATAAGAAATAAAAACGTATATCTTCTGGGTTTGCTTAAAATATCCAATGTTCTCTGAAATTATGCCTACGATGTTTTACTTTATAAGACATTAAGATTTTACTTCACTTCGCAATGTGTAGACTCACGACCCGGGTGTCGGCGTCTTGGCACGAGACAATGGCGCTGTAGTCTAAGAAGGGTTATTTCTTCTAGTCGGTGGTTACTAGAAGATGAGTAGAAGTAATGAAACTGGTAGCCATCTACTCAAATAATATGTGCCCTGTGAGCCGTGAGACACGTGGGACACGTAACGTCGCGGACAAAGCGCGCGAGGTCTGCTCAGTCACACAGTTGGGCTGCTACAAAGGGTTAGAAGAAAATATTCATACGCGTGCCAATTAGGTAGTTACTACGCCCAATAATTTAGTTGCGTAACATTGGATAAAAATAATATTAAATTATACTGGCTGATTAGGTTGTGAAATTTACATTATAAAATTTAATTAACCAATTAACGCTACAATTTGAAATAGTAACACAAGTAGTCTAAATATCCGTAAGATATATCTAAAAAGATAACCACTAATAGACTTTACGTTTTAAATGAAACGTAGTTTCTAACAAAGCTTAGTCATGGTACATGTCTATTAACTCAGTAAAATAAGGCAAAATAAGGATGTAACCTCGGAATGAAAGATAATAAGCTAAAAATTGCATACGTCTTTATTTTGATGGTATAAAACTTACCTCAAAAGTCTCATATAATCACGTGTACGCGTCTTTAGATATTTAAGGTCAAAGTTCACGAAAATCAGTTTTTTTGCAAATATCTCGTTTCCCTTACGCTAAATGACTTTGAAGGTGGTTAGAGAAATTGTAGAACGGAAAATTCTCTACAACTTTTGTCTGAAATACTTTTATTTACGTTCAACCCTTTTTGAGATACAGCGCAAAGAGTAGGGACCGCTTACCTGTATATACGATAATGCGAGGTTAGCCAGTAGAATACAGTAAATAAATGAGTTATATTGTTAATTATTCACTTCATATTATTATTATTACTTAATACTATTATTATTGTTAGCATTATTATCATTATTATTAAATTTTAATTATTATTTTATTATTTAATATATCATATTTATAGATATTAATTATAAATTACATATTTCTCTATATAATACTTATTTTATTTTTACCAAACATACAATATTAAAAGAAATATTTCAAATAAAGTTTAATTATATATTTATTTATTGATCCAATAATCAATATATTAAAATTACAAATATACAATATTTTTTCCATTATTAATGATTAATATTTTTGTTTTAATTTTTTTCTTGTTCATCGTCGTCTTCTTCTTCTTCCTCTGGCTGTTCAATATCGGATTCATTATCATCATTCTCGTTTACTAAATTATCAGAATAGAAAGATTCAAGAATATCAGGTGCATATTCACTGTCTTCATTGAAACCATCTGAAGTTGATGAAGCGTTGAGGCATGATTGTCCATTACACTGCCCACAAATTAAAGTGCATCGCAATCCTGATTTCCTGCATCCGCAATTAGAACTACAACCTTTCTTGCAATTGCAAAATATTGTATTCAGCAGTTCTTTCTGGTGCTGGTGGTAATAATGTTGTTACTGGTTCCAGGGAGTTCATTTTGCAGTACCCAGCCGAATTCCTGGGTTCTAAATCATTTCCCAACCAAATTTGGGTCTGATAATAGACACGAAGGATATGCTGACGAGCTGCTGTACTTGAAGGAGGAAGACTAGATAACTGCACTGGTTTGTTGAGTCTTGTTGATTTGATGAACTGGGTGTATCGAAAAGAGTCTATATCGTCTTCTGATTTCGGAGCATTATACGTTGCTAAGAAAATACGTACTCCATTTTCAAATAATTCTTGTACAGAGCAGTTTTTTTGTTTAAATATTTCAGCTGATTGATTTAAATCGTGATGTTTTTCGAACATTTTAATAAACGATATTTTACCTTTTTTTATAAAGCGCAGAAGTCGTATCACATCCACTAAATGCGTGTAAAAAATAATATGTGTTTCTTGGAATGAGGGTATTTATCAAAACTTTTCGATGAATACAGTTTTGTCTCCACATTACCCTTACCCATTTTTTTTGAAAAGAATTTCTTGTTGATGTGATTGAGCACGTCCTATCAAGATAACTAGCAAATCAATATCTTCGCCTACAATGACAGAAGTTTTTTTTAAGTTCTGACTCTGCAATAGCAGTTTCTACAATGAGAACATCAGCAATCATCTCTGGCTTGTTTTGTAGTGATATTAACAGTTTTTAAAATTTCTTGATAAGCATGTCTATAAATATTTTTTTATTAGATGAATTCGATAAAAATTTTTCTTGGCTGATTGGCACCTCCATTGTTTCATCAAAGCGGAGTTCGTAAGATTTTGAAACACCAGCAGTTCTTCTTAATTGTTCCATTGCTTTAATGTTCTTAGTGTAGTCTGAGTAACCATCAAATACAACAACGATACTTGACCCATAATGTGTTTGTAAATATTTGAACGTATTTATTTAAAATATCAGAGATAGTATCATCTTTATTCCATACAACGCGATGCAAGAGAAATCCACCATCGATGATATAATGTTGTAGTGGTTTCGTCTAGGTCAATATCAACAGAAGTCATGTTTTTATATAGTGCTGATTTTGTTGTTTTTTCTCATGCCATTATTATCAAATAAGGATGTTGGATACGGGCTTAACTCATACTGTAGATATTCTTTTAGATTATTTTGGAATTTTTTGTTTACAGTTATTCTCTGGAAGAGTAGTAAAGGGTCGATGGGAACTTTAACAATCGTTAATTTTGAAAGATTTGTTAACTATTGGAAAGAGGTTGTACTTTGTCAACACGTTTCAGTTTTATCTCATTAAAGTTCAAACCAGTCATTTTCACCATTGATTGGATGCCGATATCATACTCTCTATGACAATTAATTTGATCATTGCCCACTATTCCAGAAGCTATAGATATCACCTGTTCTGTGCTTTGAAAAAGGATTATGAAGAGTAAACCAATCGAGAAGTTTACTTACATCGCTATTATCTCTTTTCACTCGTGAATCTCTAGTATCAACGTGTTGTTCTGAAGAATCCAAGAAATGTTACAAAATTTTTCAATTTCCTCGCAGATTGTGTTCGTAGCGTACATAGCGTATACCCATTTACATAAAACACTTTCTTTTGTACTCCGTCCCCGAGATATTCCTCCTTCTGTCTTCATAGATTTCATAAGACTTTGCTCTATTACCATGTCTGTCCATGTACCAGAATTACATTTTTCTGTTCGTTTAACCGTAAAGAATCCGTTTCTTAAAATTCTCAAAAGTCTGTTCATCCATTGTTTCTTCTAATTTTATCATATCTTGAAGATATAAATGGGCTGATTTTCCATATAAAAAACGACCACTTGCGTGAAAATATGGAAGCATTTTTTCGCACTGCATGCATCAAGATGTTCTTTAAAAAGTCCCAGCCTTTCAGCACGAACAAAGTCCAGAGCTATTGAAACCATCTCGAAATACTGTATCCATAATTGAGCTGTAGGACCTTGAGCTTTTAACTCAATCAATTTATTATGAAATTGAGAAATTATTGAATTTGAATTATTTGCACACCCTTCAACATTTTTCATAGGAAACATCGTGTCTATATCTGTTCAACTAAACTCATCTAAAACACAGCTTTTAATCTTCATGTCTTGAAAAAAATGATTTTTGATAATGCAAGTCGTAACAGCGTATGGCCTCTAATACTTCTTGAATAAGCTTGACCACTTAACATTTTTTCAACAGAATTTGGAGCATATATTTTACTTAAAACTTCTTTGAGTCCACTTCCGTCCATTATGTATCCTATGCATCCAAGAAAAGACATGAGCATTTGAAAGCCTCCTAATTTCACAAATATTTTTGGATAGGTTTGAGTTTGTATCTGCAGCAGCAACCATTTCACGTGCTTTGGAGTACAGGGGTTTGATCGAACGTTATTACACACGTTTTTTGTCTATCCGTCTTGGCAATATTTAAAGCGGACTGCAATGTGGTAAAAATTCTATTTAATTTACTTGGAGGATGATCAATAAATGGAAGAAACAAAATCCGAGAAGTTGAAAAAATTCTTATTATTTTTTGTGAGTTGTTCAAGATATCCATTCCATCCTGGTAACGGTTAGTTATTTTCCCTTTTTCCATACAACCACAAAAAATCTATTGCATTTAAGTGTTGTTGAGTTTGTACGAGTTCATCATGTAGATTTTGAACCTGAATCTTGCTGAATCCAGATACAACTGGCTTTTCATATGTTAAAATAGGTACGTCTGATAATTCTGCCAAATCTTTACCAGTTGGTTTAGTTGTACACTTTTTTTTTATACGTTCATCGTAAATTATAGCATGTTTTGGAGTAACTATTTTTATCATTCCCATTACATGAAGCGTATTATTACCATCAAGACTATTGACATTTATATCTGCATTATCCCCAACATACTGTACAAGAGAGCCTGACTCTGATGATAAAATACGAGGCTGCGGATGATAAACTGCTGAAATTTCATACTGTACGATATTATTATATGAAGCACAAAATCCCAAGCTAGACAAAACATCTAATAGTCTTTTAGATCCGTATCTCCTATGAAGAAATACAGACAGACCTAATAGTAGCTGTGATGAAAATGATCGTTCTCGTAGTGAAGCCATTATAGCATGACTTATTGTTGTGCATTTTGTCTTCAAATGATCAGTTTTTCCTTTTTTTTATTTTTCATAATAACTTCTTGCATAAAATATAATAAACTGTTTCGGTATTTCTCCATTAACATCGTCTAGCATTTGATTTGGAGGTGGATATGACTTCGTTTCAACTACAGATGATCGAATATCTTCTCTAATAATCGCCGCAGCAGCTTCTACGATTCGTAATCGTTCTTCTTCGGGTGAGCTTTTTTTATTTTCGTACCAAGCTTTGGATAAAATATGTGACTGTGTGTCACGAAAAGATATAATAGTGAATGACCCAACCTTAGTTGTAATTATTAAATCATTCAAATACTTCTCCCTCAATTTATAAATGATAGTCTTATCATCCGGTACGTACTCGGTAGGAATATCTTTCAACTCTTTTAATGTAAATTGTGAATCATTATTATTTTCTATATACAAGAAAATCTCTTTGATGGCCTGTGTAATGTTATCATCTTTGTGATGCTTTTTATCAGTTGGTATTCGATTTAAAAAGTGAGAGTAGCAAATAGCATGAAATTTGCAATGGCATGGTAGCCTCAGCAGCTACCAAGTCATGTTCAAAAAGTATACGATTTTTGACTAATTTTCCTAACAAGTCGCCTCTTTCTTCAACCTTCGTCAAAACGTTATTTTATAAAATCAAGAGTACTTACTTTACTGATCGTGCGATTATACTTTTCTTTTTCTTTTTTTCTGCGACTTCATCAGCTACTTGACCACAAAACAAGCAAGATGTTTTAAAATCAAATAACTCTTCTCGTTTTTTACGAGATGGACTTTCTGAAGTTGTAGTTTCAATCGTCTTCTGCAGGAATTGAATTTTTTACTTATATATACTTTTCGACAGTCAACATGCACCATCACAGAAGTCAAAGTATTTAAATAATTTATATGACCGTCATTTTCTGTCAATACTTGCAGTTTTTTAATGTTTGTAAGCCACGCACAACATTCACAGAAGCACTTTCTGATATTGATTTATTACAAATAAAAACAACAATCAGCCATTGCAATTAAAAGATACACTCAAAAATCGTACGTCTGTTAATGCTAAGATGTCGTTTTCACTAAGGGATAAAATACATTTTTATCGGTATTGAAATACTAACACAGAGAAATACACTACCATTCCCATCATCAAGTAAACTATCTCACCACCACTACTGTACTTATACATAGACATTCCAAACTCATTCGTTACGGTGTAGAAAGTCAACAAACAAACAAACCGGTCAACAATGGAACATCTGATACATCTTCCCAGAAAGAGCAAACGTCGTACAAGAGATTTGTATTACGAGACATAACATTCATAGTAATATAGTAATATGGACGAAAAGTATTTATTTTAATATTGTATGTTTGGTAAAAATAAAATAAGTATTATATAGAGAATATGTAATTTATAATTAATATCTATAAATATGATAATAATAAAAATTTAATAATAATGATAATAATGCTAACAATAATAATAGTATTAAGTAATAATAATAATAAGTGAATAATTAACAATATAACTCATTTATTTACTGTATTCTACTGGCTAACCTCGCATTATTGTATATACAGGTAAGCGGTCCCCTACTCTTTGCGCTGTATCTCAAAAAGGGTTGAACGTACATAAAATTGACAAACGTTGTAGAGAATTTTCCGTTCTACAATTTCTCTAACCACCTTCAAAGTCATTTAGCGTAAGGGAAACGAGATATTTTCAAAAAACTAATTTTCGTGAAACTTTGACCTTAAATATCTAAAAGACGCGTACACGTGATTATATGAGACTTTTGAGGTAAGTTTTATACCATCAAAATAAAGACGTATGCAAATTTTTAGCTTATTATCTTTCATTCCGAGGTTGCATCCTTATTTTACCGGACTATATCCCTTGGATGTGGTTGAAGGAAAACACAAGGTACTTGTATTCCTTCTGCCTAGGGAGTGTAAAGGAATGTCTTTTATCATTGTCTGACTGTCTGTCTATCCACAGTACATATCAATAATGTACTGAACAATACGCTTGCAATTTAGCATTGAAATTCAGCGAATCCTCTTACGTCTGGTTTGTCGTATTTTTACTTTGTATATTTAATATAGTTTTCAAGTAAAGTAAGTCAAACACAGTCTCTGCACAAAGCAAGACATGAATATGTGTTTAGGTATTTTTCCTTTTTATAAGAAGTATTTTTACAACTGCATACCATTTCCCTTGTGCCTTATGGATATTAATTTAATACAAAACTATACTTTGTACAATACATTATTATTGGTTACGTAAGCTTTAGAGAAATTAAATAAATAAATTGTATGTATAAAAAGAGGAACAACAACCGTGGTTTAACATTATTTATGCTAAGTTCACATTCACATGCAGCCCATAACATGGTGCCGTAAGCTTAGGACGGAGAGCACAAACACAACAGATGGAGTTGGTTTAGTATAATATTTAAGAGAAACATTTTGTGTTATATTTTTTTATTTTAAGCAGTAATTTACCCGAGGTCACAACAAACAAGTAAACTTAAATTTCCTCCGTTTACATTGTGCTTAGAATGAAACCACAATGAAAATAATTCTTTCATGGCTCTCAATAATTTAAACGCTAAGGTAACATTCGGGCTCATCATAATGAGACAATGCAGTGGGAAGATTAACTGACGTCACTGCTGGGTGTTGAAGTAAAAGTTTTATAAAAATAATATTTTTTTTATCTAAAAACTAGAAAGTTGGAAATTATTTTCGTATAAGATAATAAACTATATAGGCCTATAGATTCTGAAATCTGGAATTTCCCAGTCACCAATGTTTTTCAAAGGCCGGTGAGTTTTCACAAAAATCATCCCATTAATTTAATGATTCCCGGATACAGGTCAAAAATTGCTGCAGTTGGCAAGTTTAGTATAAACTGGTGGATGTTATTAACCAAATGTTGTCGAGACTAGAGCTTACCAAGGCCATGAGTTTCACATTTGCTGAGAAATTTCAAATTATGCTAAAATATTTATGGTTTAAAACATTTTTTTTCTCAAACATTCAAATACCGAAAGATATCACGGGATGGAAAATTCCATACTCTTAAAGTGACAAAAAGAGAGTTCCAAAAGGTCTGGTATAACTAGATAATCATTAGTGTACCTGCATAATCAGTAAGTACCATAGGTTCATAGATTAGGTATTTCATAGAATATTCTGCTTCAAAGATATTGAAGCATACAATCAAAGACAAAAGTATATGAGTGACTGGGTTCAATTATAACGTGAATATACAATATTATAAATATAAAGCGTAAAAACCTCGTTCGAAAGTGGGGCGACATTAAACATAATTTAAACATTAACATTTAGGGTTAATTACTTTCAGTGGCTCCTTCACATGGTTAGGTATAAGAGTTTTTCAAGAATATATTAACAAGCTCCATTACGCATTAGTAGCATTAAACGCAGCAACTAATACCAGAATAGTGGATGAAAAGTCTTAATGATCAGTATAATAAATAATTAGTTTCATGCGAACAAATCGAAGTAAGCATCTGCTTATGGACTTGTTAAAAGACCTTATTTGTCAAGATGAAACTACAGCCTGTTATTCGTGTTGCATAACAACCTTCGATAAGGTTTAATGTAAATTTAAAGTATATGACACGGTTCATTGCGCTGCACGTGCCACTTTGTTACACTTTAAAATGTCATGTAACTGTCCTATATTTACAAATTGATTTCTTCCAAGATATGTGGCTGTCACAGTTACCCATATAAAAAATCTAAACATTTTTACAATCTATTAGCTAAGACCTAGGAAGTAATATGAACCATTGTTGAACTGGAAGTTTCTTACGCATGAATGCAGTTACATGGAAGTATCTAAATAATCTAGTTTTACAGATATTGTTTGCTCATTCAGGCAAAAGTAAAAGCTGTCCAGCATCTAAAATAACAAACTTTGCTGACGCTCAGCCAATAACTGCGTTTTGAAGCATATAAACCACCGACACAATATTATCAAGCGTTTTTCCATTTCGTGTTTTTCGTACATAAGCGCGAGTAAGGTCACGATTAAATTGCAAACAAGATTACTCTGAGTTGAACCTTACAATATTTCCCTGACAAAATAACATTGGTTACTATTGGTTAATGTTATCCATGTAATGTTATTTTTTTTATTTAGTACGTAATGAATACCCTTAACAGGATATTAGAAATTTACTACTTTTATCAAGAACAATCGAGCAATACGTTTCGAAGACTGTAAACGGTCCTATTCTCCTAAAACATTCAAAAGTTTCAATACCGTTGCAAAACATACATAATCAACAACGAAACAAGGTACGATCACGCCACCACGTGTCGCGTAACAGGTTCTCTGAGATTGAATGCACAATTAATGCTAAATTTTTTCAAAATGTCCTGCGAAGAGACAGACAGACAGTTGTATAGAAGTGAAGTTTGGACTAGATCTTCCAGCAGAAGAAAGTACATATCGTCATTCTCTAATTGATAGGCTTAAAGTAACCTCAGCTAGACATTAAATTCATTAGTTGGATGTGCATCATCATATAAGTACTTTTTTTTAATGTTTAATAATCGAGTTTCATAAAAATAATAATAATAACAAACTTTATGGTGAACAGAAAAATGCACACATTTTATAACAATCGTCCTACCTAACCTAATAATTTATTCTGACAATATACCATTCAGACATAGATTATATTACTCACGCCTCTTTCACACAATTTACAGGCCCGGCAAATTTATTTGTATTGCTGGTTTTTGAGAATTTTAGGTTTTATTCAACCCCGCGGTCCATCATAAACTCACCTACCGAGTAAAATGCCCTCGAAATTAGAAGAGTTTTCAACTGAGTTTTTTAATTGCTTTCCATTTTGTTGTTTGATGTATTCAGGGAGATTGTTGATCAATCTGACACCAACCTGGGATGGTAAATTTCTGAACGCATTTGTCCTGTGCTGTTGGACGCGAAAGTTGTCCTTCCTTTCGTCCCGTTTTGATAAACATCCCCTCCCCTAACGATACGTTAATTACGTGCACACCTTGACACGGAGTAAAGGATCAGCTCGAGAATGTAGAGACAGGGCAGAGTCAGAAATCCCAGCTCCCTAAACGCGCTTCTACACGAATCTCTATTGTTTAAATTCAGAATTACTCTTACGGCTTTTTATTGGAGCCTGAAAACTCGCTCTAGCTTGTGCTGTGCACAACTGCCCCAAAGTCTGATTCCATATCCCAAATGGGGATAAATTAAACCATAATAGGCCATTTTCAATACCGTAATTCGGTAGTGCTTTTCCAAATTGCGAAGAGCAAAGATGCCTGATGCAACCTTGGCACTAAATGATCCACGTGAACGTCCCAGGTTAGTCCTCGATCTAGGAACATTCCCAGGAATTTTTTTGATTCCGTTTCATCGAGCGGGAGCTCATCCAAAAACACTGAAGGTCTTGTTTCAGATTCTCGTTAGGTTAGCGAAAATTTTATGAAATTTTATTTTGATTCATTTATTTTCAGGTTAAAAAAATGAAGAATATAAAAATTAAAATTATTTGAAGTACTTTATAATAAACACTGTATAGAAAACTGTGTGTCAGAGCAATGTTTAATTAAAACGCTTCCACACAAAGCCATCAAAAGATAATGTTTATGTGTTGGCGTAAAAAGACTGCAAGAGTCAATAATACGTAATCAACATTTTGATATATAATTTCCTTATTTTGTTTCCAATGTAAGGATTCCTTCCGAAACCTGAGCCTGTAAACGTAGGCTACTTCGCCTAGTAGCACTGCAAGGCTAGCATCTCCATACCATTCCCTCATTGTTAATCGATTCATATTCCGCCTTGATCATCTTAATACACGTCCCATGAAGGACTCTTTCACACTCACAACATTTAAAAACAAGTTCCTTAGTATTAAAGGTTAGTATTTTTACATACTACACAGGTTGCCATTTTGAGGTTATGTTCCATTTTTACAGGTTATGCCAAAAACGAATATCTTAACTCAGGCTCTCAGAAGGATAAGCATTTAAGAAACAAACAAAAGATAGGGCGCAGTACTAATAAGGAAATAGTTTGGTAGAGCTAGTGTTCACTACGTCTCCACTATTTAGCCACAGCCAAATGAATTACAAAGAAGGTGTGCATTGGTATTCACAAGAGTGAAGGAGCTGACCTAGAACTAGAGTATAGCTGGGGCGACACAACCAACTCTCTCATAAAATGCTAAACTGTTGTAGATAGAGAATTGTAAAAGGAAAATGTGCAAGTCAAAATTCAGAGATATCGTAACATATTTTGGAGTAATAAAATGTTTCCTCCCCATTTCATTTTAAATTATATTAAATGAGGTAATTAAGAGAGAATTATTTTAGAAGTAGTTTTGTTGCTAGGTTTGGAATAATAAAAAAAAATTAATATGATAAAACAATTTTGTCCTTAGATGGATGTTCATTTATTTTTTGTATTACAGACTCCTGATTATTAAAATATATCACTAATTTACTTAACTTTAACATAAATCATGGTTTTAGGTATTTTATAAATGAGTCTACGCACCTTAAACATATTTATTTGAATTAAATTACTCTTTGGTAGTTCAAACTTGACGAGAAATTAAAACTTTATCGAATCAAACTGCTTGATTTTAGAACTAATTATGTATATTAGAGTAGGTGGAGTTGTCAAATCTACTACTAACTAGATCACACGTTTGCTATTAGTATGTGCTACACAGTAAAATACTCGTTTTTCATAGGTATAAACTTCAAAGGAATAGTTGAAATGTTATTTTATAATGTAGCTACGATATAATTGTGTATTTTGTTGTTGTAATATGTAGTAAAACTAATTAGTAGGCACTTTGTTTGAAGTATTTTTTCCAACCACCACAGTCGTAGACGGTTGGTAGACGAATGCAGACGTATTGTAGTCTGTATTGTGTAGTTCAGTTTTAGTAATTAATGTTGTGTTTAGTTTATATTAAGTGCGCGTTTTAGAGTTAGTGGTATTGATACACAAAATGGTGGTTGTGATCCCTGACTTGGACGTGTAACAATGCTTTGGTATGTGTTGTTTATTGTAACCTAGTTTGTAATTATGTATTAGGTTAGTTATTTACCTGAAGAAGATATAATCTTGCAGATCTAGAAACGTGGTGTTACTGACTTTTTTGGTTCACTGAACGACGGCAAATGTCCGGAAAAATCCTGTTTCCTTCATTTATAAAATACCGTAGCTACATTTCTAGTAGTAACTGAAGCATCTATTTAAAATTAAGTATGTTGTACTTTATTTATAAGTATTGAATAAGCAGACTTTAAGATTTAAAAAAAATTATATACAGTTTTATATCAAACAAAAAAAAATTAATGAATAAATTTGCGAGTTCTGTTCTTAACCGGGTTTTCATAGTAAATAATTATTTAAATCCAAAATCGTTCAAAAGAACCATTTCCATTCCTAAGTAATTTCCATTTTAAAACAATAGGTCCCCAAAGAGGTTCCAGTCTAGTTTGTCCCGGACTTACAGGCAAGGGTATATAATGTCTTGTATGTGGATAGACGCTTTGTAACCGCTTCCTCGTACTTTCCTTTTACAGCAGGCGTAGCTTAAATTACATTTGAAGCTGTAAGTTGCTTCTCTACAGGTGGGCAGCACCCAATGGTATACAGGTAGGGGATTATAATGGTTACATTACTGTAAACGCATGCCTCATTGTGAATTTCATAAACTGGTAACAAACTGAGCTCTGATAATTCAGGATTTTCATAGGAACCCGCTCCACACACAGTACTACTTAACGCTTTTGCGAGGGTAAAAGTTTAGTATGTTTTAGGAATATGTAATGTAAACATTAATTAGATTTCTCAATCACTACACTATTTATATGAAAAACATATTTTTGACGATTCTTTAAGTTTTATAGAAAATGATGTTTATAAATAAACATTTACCGATTTAACTTTTACAATATAAATTAAAATTAAATACTTAAAAAAGCATGGTTAGTAAACCAGCTTTATTGCGAATATAATTTACATACATCATTGTTCCTATTATATATCAGAGTATTCAGGCACCGGAAACATTCTCGATATAGCTCAGCGCCTTCTGTAACGGAAATACCAATGTTACTCATCGGTGTCAAGCAACTCATTTTGATAAAATTCAAGTTAATCTTAAAAGTACGTGTTTTATGTTATTGTTTTAATTGCTAAAGCTATTTGTGAATGTGTTTGTTCTATTTCCATATGTGTACAAATTAATTTTTAATCTATTTTTGTATATCATAATAAAATTGTGTTTATTATTGTTCGTTGGCAGAACGTTAGGTAGCCTATCACTGGAGGGGCTGGAAATCAGCGAGCTGTATCACAGTTGAACAGTTGAGACTTTGTGAACTTACTCAATATGTCAATGTCCACGCCTAAATTGATTGCCACTGATTTGCGCCTCAAATTTCTCTGGTCACACCTCTACTTACTGAATATCAGCGGCCTGTATTACAGTTGAATAATTGACGCTTTGTGAACCTAATCAATTTGTTAATGTCCGCGCCTAAATTGATTGCCTCTGATTTGCTTCTCAAAGCTCTCAGACGACACCTCTACATACTGAATATCAAGCGCCCTGTATTACAGTTGAACAGGTGAGAGTTTGTGAACTTACTCAATGTGCTAATGTTTGTGGCTAAATTGATTGCCACTGATTTGCATCTCAAAGTTCTCAGACCAAACCTCTACATATTGAATAGCAGCGGCCTGTATTACAATTCGAGTTCTAAGAGCTTAAAGTCAACTTGATAGCTACGAGAGTTTTATAAATTTAATGAATTGAACATCGTTTAGTAGACATTTGGCGAGAATTCAGCCACTTTAAATTTGCAACTTTGAATTTTAGACCAACGGTCTACCGAAATAAAAAAAAGTTAGCCAATGTGAAAATTTGTTCCAATGCTACGTCAGATCTTATGCAGTGATATGCACCATCGTCGAACTCTATGTTACTATGTACCTATAACATTGAAGCTTCATGAATAATTGTAAGCCTATAGCTTAGTTTGCTCTCGAAATATCGTTTACAAATTGTTACTCTTCCAAATTGAATCATGCTAAATGTAGCTAGAAAATCAATGGCTTGGCCTACTGCAGCCATATGGACACAGCAGTGTGTACATTTCTCTCACAGAGTTTTAATTTTTGTTTTTAACTGGGTTAACGAAAATACACTACAAACTTTCCTCTCAAAGCTACGGAACAAAATTAACAGTTAAGTTGAAAAGCCATAAAGGTCAATAAGCGCTTATAGGCTACCTAAAATCTTTGAGACGAGTATAGCTGTAACACTAATGCGACGATGTTCTATAGAAAAGGTCAATTTAAATATAATTGCCCGCCACCAAATACAATAATTAAAGCTCGCAAGTTTTTTGTCCACCCATCGGCTGTCAATAGTGACATGTATTGGACATCCATCAATCAATACTTTACTGATTTCCATGTATGAGTATTGCTTTGAACACGTGTATTAATGAAACCATCGAAACATTTTAACGGTTTGCTTTTATACAAAAATATGTTTTATTAGTTTACACGGTAATATCTCTTACTTAAAATTATGTTATTCACTTACTGCTGTTTTAATAAAACATATTACCTTTTTAAAGAAGAAGAATATTAAATTTAAAGTAAAATAAATATATCTATGGTGAGGTAATTATTACGATAATCATTCACTTATCATAGGAAAAATAAACAGAAAATACTAAAATAAAAGTGTATTCTGCAAAAGGATTTTGGAATTTAAACAAGTAAATACAATAAATTATATTTGAAACTTATTTTGTCCAAAATAAAAATGTTTAATATTAATTAATAATGTTATTATTGCTATTGATAGACTGCAGACAATGTATAGGTTGTATTTAAAGCAATAATGAAAGAATTCTGTTTGAAAATGAAAACGAATAACTAAGGATCTCCATGCCCATATTCTTAACTGTGGACAATCATTCTAAAACAAATTCTAATACGCAAATTTGGAACCATTTGGGACCAAGGTTAATTTTTTCGGTAAAAAGCCATAGTATATATAAAAAAACAATAGATTCTCGATACATGTTCTAACGGATTACTAAAACAATTTAAGTGATTTTATCATAATCATCAACATTGCCAACTACATTATAATAACGATTTTGGTTTAAAATTGTTTGAAATATTTTAATATATTTAATATTTTTAATTGAATATATTTAATATTTTTTAACTTAATATATATATATAATATTTTTAACTTAATATATTTAATATTTTACAAATATATTTTATATTTTAAATTTAATATATTTTATATTTTTTAATTTAATATATTTTAATTTAAACACAACGGATTGTAAAATGTAAATAACATTTAACATGTAACACTAACATGCAAATACCCAATTATTCTTCATTTTATTGAATAAACAGTTGTTTAAGGAACTAAACTTTGAAGATGAATAAGGATTTTAACTTAAACTAGCACATTGCTATTCAATTCACTTTATAAAATATACTTGTAGACTTTATCATATCATAAACTAAATTTACTTTTTTGTTTGAACATTGAATTAAAAGAATACACCTACGTTTAACTTTAAATGTCGCCGGGTTATTTTTAAAAAAACCCGGCGACAGATTTCCTTAAAAATACCGTCAACGGCCGTATGAAATTCCATTCTTTTATGTGTCCAAAGTTTTAACCACTTTCGTAAAGGAAAAAAATTACTTTTTCCCATACTGATATGTACTTCCGAAAAGGGTACCGTAGCTTTTTTAAACAATCTTGAAAATCTAATTCCGACGCCTGTAACTCGATAACACTGTTCAATTACTTTTATCATTAGAACTGTCTTCTAAAACCGATATTTATACGAGTTTGTCACCACGGAAGTAAACCGATATGAACCTCCGGAGATTATTTTAAATCCCGCTTCCGCTTTGACTGGCCGTATCTTGGTAAATAAAGTTTTTACTAACAAACTCAGAGGCCAAATGTACTTAAATGACCGTTTAAGATTTTCAAGGGGTTTTAGAAATTGTAAATAGTTGTGGATAAAATTTTTAAGCGTTTATGAAACGTGATATTAACTGTAATTATTTGAAAATTCCCAGAATTTACTAGGATACTTCACAAGATTTGAATCTAATCCCCACAAAAATAATAATAAACTCCTTCTAAGGGTCATCTGGACAAATCTCTATAGAATAATTCTTGAAATAACTTTAAAAGACCGAATTAGAATTAAAAGTATTTCATACTCCATAATTATATTTGGAAAACGTCATCGTTTCAAATGAAAATGATGTAACACCATTAAGAATCATATTTTAGATCAAATACACTTCACATTGATTGGAGTAATTATATTTCGGTGAAATTTCAGTACTTTGAATATATTCAAAGTATATTATTATAATAGTAACAAACAAACAATTGAACATTTTTTTAAACTTCCCTTCGTCTTATAATGTTGTTTAAAATAGTTGTACCTTTGATATAAAAAACAATTTGAAACGAAGTGTGGACCATTTTGAAAGTTTAACTAATTATATAAAGAGGTAATGTAAAATATCTGTTCTATTATAAAGATTACACAGAAGAAAATTTTAAATCAGGTACTTGTGGTAAAAGAAGTTAAAGTGACTGACATAAAACTAAGATTTAGCCCAAGATTATCCGAGATTAAAGAAGAGTGTCGCTGATCTTAGAATGAAAGCATTACTTAAAATTAAATTGCGATATCTTGGGGAAAAGATGGTACTTTTAATTGGAGATGTCTTTAATAAAACCAGCGTTTATTTCATAATACTTGTATTATTTTTTGATAGCGTAACTGTGATGGTGTGCTTTATCTCCTTTTAATATCTTCAAGTATATGATGTGCATATCGTAATTTAACTGGCGAAAGTTTACTAAACACGTTGCTGCTTCGAAATGGCGAAACAGTTTTAATACTAATTTTAAACGCGTTATTATATTTGAATTTAATGTTAATCTAAAAATCCGTATAATAACCAATCCGTATTCGTCTTGAGACTAAGCTAGAATAAACAAACCTTTCTGCACACACAGCAACCTTAAATAAGGCTTCATTTGGTTCATAAACAGTCAATCTTATACATTGTGTTTTAAACTAGTTAAATTATATTTTTTAAGTACTATAACTAGCAACATGCCTTGTCGGTCAATGGATTTGTTTGAACGTTGGAGAATGTTTTTAATTAGTCACGTGACAAATTAAAACACAGAATTAAATTTATGAACGAAATCAGTAAAATTGTATGTCTTTCGTACATGTGGCACATTAACAAATGCAGACTAACTATACAGACTGAGTTATGGACTTGAATTTTGCATAAAATATGAGTGAAACTTGTTAAGCAACACGTGGTACAGCGTACTTCTAACTTTTTTTACTGGTTAATTCTCATAGTAAAAATGACTGGAAACTAGATCTAGTAATAAGACTCTTGACATTTTCATAGAGGCTATTTAGATATGAGTATGTATGTCTTGCTGATTTCGTATCTCAACAGGCCAGAACTACGTTAGGATATCACAAAGTAAGAACTAACTCCTCCAGACGCTGAGAAACAACTCAGCAAGTACTCACACTGGAGGGTTTGCTCAGCGTCCAGACTTACACGATTGCTTTGTTCGTCAGCAGTAATACTGGTTTGTGATATTAGCCCCAAACTTTAGATCATGTTCCCAGAGACTGCAGTTCAATATAAAGTTTGGTTAGGCTGATTTAACACCTTTGAAAGTAACCATGAAGAATTGTGCAATGCTTACTATATACATTATTATTTTTAACAATTTATAGAACGATTTAAAGACGAAAGAATCTGATAGGCAACCTTATGGATGCTTAAGCCCCTATGAAGGTCAGTGAAATAAATTTTATTTCTTAGATAGTTAAAAGAGCTTTGATAAGAAAAAAGAGAGAATGTCATTTTTACTCTTCATCATCGATTAGACAGCGAATTAAAATTACGTGACCTTAATGACAAATCTCAACCATTTTATCGGCAGACTGGATATCTAAGCGATATTTAAATAACGTCCTATTGATATAAATCACAAATTTAAACAGCAACGGGAAGTAGTTTTTATTTGTAATGCATTTTCAAGAATATGAGCTGTCAGTTATTAGCGAGATCTGGAAAAGTGAAATTTATAGTGAAATTGACATTTATCGCACGCTACGCAACATACGTTTTTACATACACAGTGTGTTTTACAACTTTTAAGACAAACTTTCGGATGTTATTCCATGAATTTTTGGAGCCAAAAACTAAATACGACCGATAATCTCCCATTTAATTTAAATATAGGCAAAATAGCCTGTGTGTTTGTGTTTTTTTTTTAAATTAACTCATCTTGTTAAAGATTTGCTCAAGACATAAAATTTAAAAACCTATCAACCTACTTGAACCCATGATTTTTAAACTCTATCATGGGAATACTGTTGTCACATATGTACTTTATATTTATTTAAAAAAGAGTCACACGTGTGTAATAGGTATTTTTATGTTTTTAATTGTTTTAAAAGTAAATATTTTAATTGGTGAAACGCAGAAAGTAATTTAATTAGAGCCGAGATAAAGATATTCTGCCTAAACCAATATTTTGTGAAAAAAGTGTGCGCTCAAAGCTTCAGTGTGGTCCGTTTGAAGAAAGCTTCGTTAAAATACTTTCACTCTTTAGGGAATAGGCCTTTTATCACTGATAATTAAAATGAAAGAAGCGTTTAAGTTTTAATGGTCTGACTAAGGACTATTAAAATTTCTAATTAAATAAGAACAGAAAGTGCCTCGTCCCCAAATAACTGTACAATTATGGAGTTTTAATTCATAAATAATTTTACTCACACTTATGAGGAATGAAGTGATAGCAGTTATGTTTCATATATACAGGCTTAACACTAATTTTCACGCAGTATAACAGGAAACTAATACATATCTCCATTTGCAGAGGATCCTTATGTCTCTAAAAAATTATGCGTATTGAAAGATATTAGCATATCCACCACCATTTCATTATCATGAATGATACCTTTACAGTGGCGTGTTAGCTCAGTATTCGGAAAAAAATAGTTTCTTATATATCAAGAGTGATGAAACCTGTATATCACTAAATCCTATGGCACTAGATTGAGGACACGATTTAATTTCATTAGTTTCACCTACAAGGTAACAGCGGTAAGCCTATAGTGATAGACTATAGTCGTATTTCAGAACACTAGGCCCGAAATAGTAAAATTGCACAAGAATAATATATTAGGAATTTGGTTAAGTTTTTAAAGGAAATTCGGTACCTTCTGAATTTAATCACCACAGGCGTGAAACGTCTGGATTTGGCTTGGATTTCGAGGAAGAATTTTGTATATTCACAATGTAGTACCATGAGTTGTGCGTATTTAGTTATTATTTATTGTTTTATATTTAAATGTTTTGATACAGTTTGTGAAATATATGGATTCTAGGATCAAAAAATAATATATTTTGTACTTTTTACTATTGTGGTAATTCTAAATTTGGTATTGTAAAAAACAAAATTTACTCGCACATTTTCCAAAAAAAATTATATTTTTACAACCAATTCAAAACTCAGTTTTTAGTATTGGTGGTTTATATGAAACAAAGAAAAAATAAGTGTATTGGAAGGACTTAAAGTGTTAGAATAAAACAGAAAAATAAATATGAATGAAATCAGTTTTTAGTGTACGATGGTTTTGACAAAAACGATATTTTGACAAATTAGTCCATTAGGAAAAATAATTGATGAAAGCAAATTTACAAACACAGATCTTCACAACTTTTGCATTTGCGCTTAGAAGTCGGTCAGTATCCAGAGTGGTTATTTTAATTTCAATAACCAAAGTCAATTACGTTTTAAGGATTTTTAAAGAATTAAGAAAAACCTACAGATTTTGTGATTTGTCGTTTAAAGCAGTGATTTTTAGTACTATTCTGCTGCTGGAAAATATTATTAATCTTATGAATCGTACTAACTTAAACCCAATTTTGGGTATTTTTTAACTAGAGTATAAACTTTTGAATTTGAATCTTAAGAATTTACTATGAAACTTCATAGTAAATACCTCATTGTATGAGTTGTTGAGGAAGTATTGTATCTATTACTTTAAACTACTATTATCACTTCAGCTGAAAGGTCTAAGAGAAAAATTATGAAATACTCCTAGTTAGCGTTAAGTTTGCAAGTTTACTTCAATAAAGTAAGTATTTGATATTTTAAAAGCATCTTTTATTGTTTTACTAGACTAAAATAAAGAAAGCTGAAAAGACAATAGCACAAAACTTGGTCTACTTCAAATCGATAGAAAAATTGTACTTATGGAACGTATTAAAAGGGTTAAACGTATGAAATCTTTTGACTGAGAACCTATGATGAACATACATTTTAACTTCAGTAATTTTATATACTTGTCTGACGATGACTAAAGCAGTGTGTATGTGATGACGGTGAACCGTCAGTTATTAACTTTTAAAGGTAGAAAAATTTTAATTTGGAAAGTTTGTTTAAATTTGTCACCCTTCTTTAAACTTACGAAAACTATGGTGGCCGACGGTAGACTTCTCTCTTAGGAATAATAATCCGTTATCGATTTTATGAAAAATACGGATACTTTCTTTACCTTCCAAGTTGGCTCTTCGTTCCCAGACTATTAAGTCTAATTTTATTATAATTACTTTTTTAGAAATAGTGCTCTATGAAGTTGACACATGCTCTTAATTGTTTCGTTTCAACGTATAGGTATGATTGATCTACTTTGACATCTTTGATAGACTATTTGTTAATTATACACTTTAGAAAGCTATCAATTACTGATATAAAAATGAAAGTTATTTATTATTTCATTCATTAAACGTTAAATATCGTAGTAAATATTAAAATAAAACCTGTAACCTTTACATACATCCATAATCAAACTTTATGCCAGGTATTAGGGTTATTACACTACTAATTAGACAACTCTATTCGATTGATATAAAGATTATTTACTAGTAATTAAAACCAGATTTGTTTGACGATAATGGATATTTTGCTATCAACATATTTTGTTGCTACCAAATCTCTGCACGAGTACATTTGTTTTAAATATTATAAGGGTTTAATAATTAAATTTCTTATTTGACAAGAAATTGGGCATTAAAGTAATTCAAATTAAAAACTACTAAAAGAAGCATATAAATTGCATTGCATGAAATGAACTTAACATGTTCCTTCAAATTTTATAATAAATTTAGTAACATGTTATTTAAATTTGCTCACTTATGATTAAGCAAACACGCAAATAACAATCTACAACTTTATTATAGCATAAAACTAAACTGAATTAACATTATCAGTACAAATGTAACAATGGGGATTGTAAGATTCAATAACGTTTGAAGCAAGCCAGGACGGATAGTCAGCTTCGCCTTTCCTCTATTCAGCGGTTTGGTTACAAAGTGAACAGACGCTCTGAATCCTCTGCAGTTTATATTAAACCTCCAGGCCGATGGCATTGAATATCGGAGCTGAGTATACTTCACCAAGACTGAGTACAGAATAAATAAGGTAGACTACACCAAGTGTCACATCTACGACTCATTTCATTTTCGAGATATCCTGCAGTCAGAAAAACGGGAAGACATCATACATACAATTTACTTTTACATCCCCCTGCAGACAAAAAGAAATTGAGTCAGCCCTCCGAGTGGTAGTCTTCAATGACGATCAGCTGAATTCCTTGGTTGGAATTGGACCATCCTGGAACCGTTCTATGTGGAAATAAACATTAATGTAAAATTTGAAATCTGCAATCGACCTTCATCGACACATTTTCTTAAGATAAATTCAAACACAGGTTTCATACCAGTTGAAATCAATTGTTGTCACCAAATTGTAACATTAAATTTCGCTGTATTATCATAGGATATTTCACATGTTAAGTTTTATAGAATTGTACTCAGCTTGGGTATACATTTGTTTATTTATTATGCTATTTCTCGACGCAATCATGGTTTTTTTGTTCTCTTAGGGCAAGACGCTTAGAAAAATTTTCCTAGATGCGCTGTTTCCGGAGTGACAGGATATTCTAGATGGTTAAGGTTGGTGGTAGGGGGTAAGGGCCTCCTCCTCCTGTCGAGATTCGTGACGAAAAGATTTTGCTCACTAATCTTGTCATGTCCCCTTGGATGAAGGGAAAGCCAGCTCTGAATCAGCCTCTTTAGTCAAAGCATGCAGGAGGTGGCACACCTTAATGTCTGGGCCGGCAAGAGCCTTTGACTCTTAGAAAACAAACCCTGCCAACTGTAACAGTCATCTCCCACAGTAGACTTACCGAGTTACCCCTGCGTCCCAGAATCTCGACATATGCGGTTAGTGATGTGCTCTTGGACACACATAATGTTGCCCAGATTTAAGGGACACATCCAGTTTTACTGTACCCAGTGTGGGTTCATATGGGAGGTATAAACCAGCCAAAAGTGAACTCTCTGGGGACGCCTATGGTTATGTATAAAAAATGAAAATATATTTGCTTACGCACAACCAAATTCCTTTGAGTGACACGCATGATTATCATGTTTAGGTTTCTTAATATATAAATGAAGCTGCATAAAACATTTCAAATCCTTAAGTCATTTTGTTTTCGGTATTGGTGAGGATAGACCCCTCGAGTGATATACTGCGCTAAAGTTTATCCAACTGCATAGTCAGTGTTTTCATCTTTAAGTAGCATTCTTTGGAAGTGTTATGAATAAGCAGATAGTTAATTACAACTTGAACTAATATTTTAGCCTTTCATATGAAAGAGCAAGATGTTTATATATATATATATATATATATATATATATATATATATATGTATGTAAGAATTATAGTTTTATATAATTCTACTAGTCTAGTGAAACTTTATCGTAGAGAAAGGCGGAATATCTCTAATAGTGTCAAGATGTGTCTAGCAAAGATAGAGAGACCAATGGATGCGGCGAACAGTCTACGCAATGTAACAATTATAACAAAGGAATGTAAGTTCTCTCCTACAACACCTTCGTAGTTTATTGAATGCACACACTACGTAGAAATATTTGAGTAGACAAACTCCAAAGCCTGCTCTATCCTGCTCACAAAAATATTCGTTATTTAGGTAAAAATCTCCCTATCCTACTTTTATGTATTCATATATTCAATAAAATGCTATTAGTATTCTCTCAAATCCTCTATATTATTATAACAGAACATATATTTTACTAGCGGACCCGGCGCGCTTCGCTGCGCATTTTAATAAGTTTCCCGCGGCTTCGCACGCAATTTCCCGTTGAAAACAGTACACTATATTCACTTATTCATTTTCTATCACATTCTAAACATTGCTGAGATAATTTATAGTCGTTCCTTCGTGAGCTTCTTGGGCGCATTATGAAGGTATGTACCACATTCCTGATACTTCTGTCAAAAAAAAAACAACTAAGGTTGATTTTATAACATTCTTTATATTTGTAGCCAACGTAAGATAGTAATTATGATATCTGCATTGCTCTTCTGATCAAGCATGAGCATGGTTTATATTAAATAAATATTGCAGTTAAAGGTGAATTTTTACGTCAAATTTGAATTGTATTATCTGGATAGTAAAGTCTATGTTTAAACAGTGATTGCAGAAACAGTTTAAACAAAATTTGTCGTTTCTCTTAAGCTTACTCTATGCTTTTAAAACTATAAGTGTAGTAATTAAATTATATATAAATATATTTTTTTGTCGCATTATATATGTTTACAAAGAACAGCTGATTAAAAATTTGAAAAGACTCTTTCACTTAATAACATATGTTTGCTGCAATGCATTTCTTACGGGTATTTCTGTAACCAGTGGGGCGGAATCCTGAATCGGGAAAGGGATAAAAAGTATCCTATAACCTTCTACAGATCAAGACGAACAAATTAAAAAAAAAAATTAGGCGAATCCGTCCAGCCGTTTGTGAGTGATGCTGTTACACACGAACAGTTTCATTTTTATATAATAGATTTGACATATTTACAATATGCAAAAATATTTGGCAGCCAAATAAAAACAAACACCCTACACGGATTATTACAGTTAATGCCCAATTTAATTAGCCTAAAAACGTTTTAATATACGTAAGAGAGATAGATATAAACACTGGCTTACCGGTATATTAAGTTGTAGGGCATAGTAGTTATCTTGTTTTACATATGCTTGTAATTGCAGAAGGCAATGTATAACCGTGATCTATTGTTTAATGTACGAAGAATTCCTTATAACATAACAAAAGAATACGATTTACTCTTTATTGTATGGTAGAGAAGATTTATACGGTATGTTAGGTATAGACCTATATTGTGAATGGTGACCTCTCTTAATGTTGTTCTGCAAGGTTTTTCCTTTATCGCCATTATAAATCATTTGTTCCTAAAACTCAAACTAAGTTATATATTTTTAAAACTTTAAAAAAAACTCAGATTACTCTGTACAGTGGACCTCTTAAGCAAGTTCTCACTCTTATTGAATGATGAACAATGAACTTTTAGTAGGCCTTTCTAAGCAATTTTAAATTTTAACATAACTAAGCAATACATCTTGATATTTCTAATATTCCGATGAGTAATTTTTTAAATGCTAAATAGATATTTTACACTATTAATTAGAAATAAATAAAATGGTGTAAGCAGTTGTTCGTGTTAAAAAACAAGAACACTGAGAAAGCGGTGCTGATCCCAAATATTGCCGGAAAGTTGTTCAGCTTTAAGTCTTTGGTCCTTGTTACTCTTGTACTGGTGAAATACAGAATCAGCTGGATAAGAGACGGATTTATAACACTTACAATTTCTAGAATTAAATACTAATTTTAGAGTGTATAAGATATAACTTATAATTCAATAGCTGATCGCCAGTGAAGCCTGTAACTGGAGATACGGGAACATTTTTATTTGTGTATACGTCTGTCTGTAGGATATCTTTACAACGAACTGACCTACAGGTAATAAAATTTGCTTGAAGGATAGTTTGTTTAAAGTTTGATTTATATAGTACATATGGACTCATATGATATATTTTCTCGGGAGGCTCCAGTATAATAAACGACGTAGCAATTAATAAACAGCTCAAGTGACAAGTAGAAAGCTAATAGCAATTATAGAAGTTACAAGTTAATGTTATTCCAGTTACATGGAGCCAATGGCATCATTGAAGTGTCCAATCAATTTTTACCTAGTATTGAAATATCCTTTAAGGCGAATGATAATATCATAGATTTTAATAATTGTATTTGATTCTCAATTGAAGAAACCGTGTAGAAAAAAGATTGTTTAAGTTATCAGAAGGAACGTACTTCTCCGGACGCTGAGGAACAACTAAACGTCTTAGTATTTTAATCTAAAGTTCGGAGATGTTTTGTTTTAATTTGGTTGTACAGATTTTATGGAAATACTTACTCTGTTGGAAAGAACAAAGTAAGAATGTCACTGTCACTCCCTAATATTGTACCAGACAGCGGCTTCTGTCGCGTGATTCAGACAAAGTTAAACAGTTTACTGTCATACTGACTTGATGCCTAGGTGATATTGAAATCAGGGCCTATAGATTCCAACAGAATATTCAAAGAACAAGGATTATATAAAATATACTTTTATCCAAACTCATTAGTTATATGAGCTACTTCTATCTCCTGTCTAGTAGTAGAATCGAAAGTTGAAATATTTATTAAACTCAATACTCTACATTTATGCTAAAAATGATTTATAAAAGGTTTCTATACATTATTCTTAGAAAACTTCATTAATTTATTTTTTGGGTAAAAATAAGTAACAACATGGTTTTGTTAAAAAAAAAAAAAAAAAAAAAAAAAAAACAATAAAATATTAGTCAAGACTTTACTGTGCGCAATCTCAATGCGCAATAGGTAATGGAGTTAATAATGCCGTATAACTGAATCTTGTAACTCAGATAGTATTATAGTTTATAGG
This sequence comes from Homalodisca vitripennis, assembly GCF_021130785.1. Taxonomy (NCBI): domain Eukaryota; kingdom Metazoa; phylum Arthropoda; class Insecta; order Hemiptera; family Cicadellidae; genus Homalodisca; species Homalodisca vitripennis. The sequence continues at coordinate 657,473 of NC_060213.1, forward strand.
ACATTTATTAATTATATTCCTGGTGGAGTTTAATATAATAATCCATGGATAATCAATATAGGGTTGAAAAATGTCCCGCACGGGCTTGATCATTCCCAAAAACTTGGTACCTCATTACCGCAACTAAAATCTAGTTTTAGAAGTAACTACCAATTATTTGTCATATCAGGGGGATGGCCCGCAAGGAGTCAGAAAGAAATAATAAACAAGGACATAAGTCGAGTAGTAAATCAAATTAAAGGCCTTTATTAGAAGAGTAGAATGCCCCAAATCTGACTACAAAAGATTTATTACTTTAAAAATTACGCTGGTTTACTTGGTATTAGGAAGGAATCGACAAAATAGTAGAGGAAGGTATCCGCCTTTATATCAGGAAGAAATCAACAGGTGAATAGAGGAAGCTATCCTGCTGTGTATCAGGTAGAAATCAACAGGTGAATCAAGGAAGATATCCACCTGTGTATAAAAAAAATATAAACAGATCAATAGAGGAAGGTTTCCGCGTGTATCAGGAAGGAATATCAGGTGAATAGAGGAAGCTATCTGCCTGTGTATCATGTAGATATCAATCAATAGAGGAAGGTTTCCGCCTGTGTATCAGGAAGAAATCAACAGATCTGTGATCTGGTCATTTCTAAGCTTCTTATCATCCTTGGATAATTCTAGGAGTTTTTTTAAGTTATATGATGTAAACCCTAAAAGCTACACTTTAGGTATGACTCCAGCTGTTTTCAGCATCCTGACATGCACATGTGGTTTTGTCATAAATAGTTTAGTAATTTGAAGAAAACAAAATATAAAATTTAATAAAACTACATGTAACGAAAGCAATATTTTCGCTGGTTTATAGATATTAAGCAGATTACTTGGCATTTATCTTCGAAATATTCGGTTACATCAGCCTGATACGTTACCAAGGACATTATAATACTAGGTACTACATGACCAAATTTAGATGTAATATAAATGTACTTGATTAGAAATTATAGTATATTGAGTCTAAAACTTAAAATAGTTATGGTGTTAACTCCAGTTCACCTTCTTTTTAGTACAGCGTCTTAAAAATCTGACGTGGTCATAAACTTCTGGAATCTGGAGTAATGTTCGTCTGAAAAGATCAAAATAACACGACTTTGAAAGATCCAGAAAAGAAGCTCAAATTGAACTCTTTACATTGTTTTGGATCAAAGACACCAGACAAGAAACTATAGTGTAAATGGGTGAAGAGGATATTGTCCTTGTCTCATCAGGTATAAAACTGAGTACACTAGGATGTTTTAGACATGATCTCCATGATCTCTAAGTTGAGGCAACCGATATTTCTACACATAACCTTCATGTAGTGGGAAGGGTTGATTAATTTTTAATGCTGTTTTCAGAACGTATTCTTTGAGAACTTGTTGCTGTTATATAATACAATCTTTCAAATTTCAAGAAAAAAGGTCAGTTTCACACATTATATATTATTTACGTTTATAAAAAAAGAAATTTACGTTTAGAGAAATTGTATTTTCCTGGTGATTTGGATTCGGTTAATGCAAAGCTATTAACTCATTGGAACATAGTGTAGTACTGCAGCTTCACAAATAAACAATTCCGAATGTTAAATTCTGTAGTTACCTACAAACGTCGAGCTTTATTTTTATTTACCGATTTTATAAGAAACTTCTTTGTGATTTATAACAACTTAGTTGTATTATGCAACAATTACAAAAGTGTATGTAGAAAATCTACATAAATAATGCATTATTTTAAGTTCTTTATAAAGAAGCGCTATTCTCTCGCCTAGTTTATACATTTAATTAAAAAACTGCTTAAAAGGTTTCATTGAGATTAAAAAATTAATATGAAAGGTTTAAAAATACAGTAAAATATTTAATTTTAAATAATTTTAAATAAACTAGAAAATGAATAAACATTTTAAAATCCCAAATAACATATAATATTTTAGAGTTTAAACGGAGATTTTTAAAACCATAAGGTGAAGTATTCGACTAAATAAAAAGAAACAATGTAAGACATTAAAACAAGTTACAAGTACCATAAACACAAAAAATCAGCCCAAACAAAATATTCACACAACCACAATTAATTCAATTTTAAATTGAAATTTATAATTACAATATTTCAGCGTACAACTACAAAATCATTATGAAAAAATAAACGGTGTGACACACTTTTCTGAAGGCATGGATAGATACAAGATTGTCATTAGTTTTAATTTAAACAAAGATGGAGGTTTTAATAAATTACCACAAAATAGTTTTATTGCTTAAGGTATTTAAAAAAATAGGCATTCTTTAATATACTACTAATATTAATTCTTTACAACCATTTTTTGCAGAGATAAAATGTATTCTATTGGATAAATATTTATTTGTTTTGACTAATATAAGTAATAAATATGTATGCCCTATAAAATACAACATTTAACCTCAACGGTATTGTGGTATATACAAACATTTAAGACAGGTTCACTCATCTGTATTCCATGTATTAAATCATATACGTCGGTTCCTAGTAAAGTATATTTGATGACGTATGAATATGTATGGCTGTACTTTGTATAGTACACGTTTATAATGTAGATTTCAAAAACACATTGAGTATTCATGTTTCACAACAAAAGGAGCTATATTCCATTAAGAACCTGTATCGTGTAAGCCAAAGAGCTTCCACTGCGAATGTATTCACGTTAAAGTGGCTGACTGAGGTAAATCATCCGTGACGTCATATGAGCCGTTTCGATAAAGCTCAAAACCAGAAACAATATTCTCTGCCTCACTGGGACTCTATACCTGACACTATCGTTCTAAGTATCGAAGTATATGTAATCGTTCTAAGCAGGATATACTACAAGCAGTAACAATAATAGAATACATAATCGTGCATATATTTCGATAAAATATATATATCATTTTGGTCAACACATACATGCTCGTCTGAAGAGGTAGAAAAAATTTTACAAAAAAAGGCTTAAATTAACCCTTTAAATCGTTTCTACGTTAATATAATAAATATATTGTAATCTAGATGAATAGGTATTCTCATTAGCCACCATGTGTACAATTGTCTCATCTGATTCCAGGCTTTACATTAATTAAGAGGAAGGTGAACTGGAGCTAAAACTCAACATTCATACTGAATAACCACTTTCCACCATAGCTACATAATTATTATAAAACTTGGATGATCTAACGTGCTTAGATATTGTGTCTGAAACATCGTAGCGTACTTAATTTATTGTGCACCTAATAATTTCTTTTTAAAGGATTCAGCTGAGCGTTAGCGAACACTTTTACAGACGAAAAGATACTATGATAGCAACATAAAAATATCAAAACATATAAATTTGCAAAAATCGTAGCACAATAATATGGCATTTTATCATGTATAACATGTTATAAAATATGTAACATGTGGAAAAACATTTTATACTACTGAAGTCTTCATTATATTACATTTAGCGAATGACAGAACAAGCGTAGACAGACCACAAGCAACATCAGGGCTGCGGTCGATAGTGATGGTAAACCCTTCGTTAGTCGTTGTGGCAGCTAAGCGGGAAGTACACGCTTAGATACTGTAACACCTCGGTGTTAACGCTCCAAAATTTCAACAAATAAATTAGTTTAACCTAATACTACGAAAATGTCTTATTGTTACTTCAGTGATTATTTTAACCACCTTTATACTGGTAAGACCTCCACAATATGTAACAATGCTGCCGTACACATCAAGTGCCATCCGGATTAATATAGGAAAATATAGGCGTTAAGGCCACTTCAGAAGAAAGGGACAGGAGTTCTGCCACAGCCTGTATATGCATTAAATTGAAGCCCGCGGTGATGCGACGACACCGGTGTACGGAATGCGCTGAAATCAGCAATAGTTGTGTTGTACGCAGGCCTTAAGCAGTCTAAAAGCACCATGTACTTTGTTGATTACTAAATGAATCGCCTATGCGGCAGCACCTCACAGAGTACCATCCTAAGACGAAACGCGCTCTGATTGGTCTGGAGCCTTGTCAGCGGGAGGATCGGGCGATGTTGAGGGCATGCTCGGAGAGTCGGCTAACTTGTGCGGAACGCGACAGACGTTAACTTAGGCCCTCTCCTCTCCTCCCCTCTCTCTCTCTATCCATATTTTAACTTTTCGGAAGCCAAATTCTAAATTCTTAATTATTTATTAATCAAACCTAATTATTTTATTAATCTAATCCAAAGAGTGTGTTAATTTTAATAAATCATATATTAGTTCGACTCCGTTGTTTTATTTTGAGTTATATAAAGTTATACAACCTTCCTCGCCACGAACCCAAGAGAAGATCTTTCGCCTCCCACTGGGCAAACAAAGGCAACCTACCACAATACAGCTGCTCTGGGAGTGTATGAGGATTGTGTGTCACGTGATTATGTCAATTTTTGAGTATCTTACTGATATATTGGTCCGTACGTTCTAGTTTAAACAGTAGGAGTAAATCACACAACGTGTCGCCTAACAGGCTTCATTAAGGTAGCATGAACCTAGTAAGCTAAATGTATTACCATGTCACATTTTAAAATGCCATACGAATGAACTCCATTTCTTTAGAAACTTATAGATTCATTAAGTAAATCATTAAAATTACCATTTTACTTTCTATATAAGTAAGTTTGATGATAAGATGCATACTCATATTATTCTGTAAAAGGCTTCATGTAACTTTGCATGAAAACTTAAAGTGTATGGTTAAATCCATTCTGGTAGGGTTACGTGTGTTACTTTGTCATATGTTAAAATGTTTCACGTAATTATTCAGTTTGTTTAGAATTTCATTTATTCTGAAATGTTCTTGTTGCCATCATGGTTACCCAAAGATCAATGTAAGAATTTCCGTAAAAAACTCATCTAATTATATTTGAATATATTTTGAGGAGATATAAACAGACATACAGACAGAAGTGAAACTTTTTCCACCCCTGAAATAATAGGGCCTAAGATTCAGTGAATACATTACTATAAGGGTAACAGAATTTCGGAAATTTGCCATCGTTATAGGTTATAAAATGTATAACACAACATATCGAGGATTGGAATCTATCCTCTTCGTCAAGTGAAGGAGGTATTAATACATACAAAAATAAAGACCAGAAATAAGTAAAGAAGGGATAGAAGAGGGTTCAAACATACCCGAAAGCTCCTTGGAACCCCTTCCTGGCGTGTCACTGCACAGGATGCAAGTCCCGAGCACAAATCAAAAGAACAAGGATCATGATCACATAAAATCACACTAACACACATTAAAATGGAATAATGAGGCTGTGAGGATCCTGGGGTGTATGACTAAGAATAAAACAATTGCTGCGGTATTTATTGCAGTGCGAAATATAGTACAAAGGATTTTGCTACAGTGTTTTTTTGCGTTAACTGTAAATTAGAACAGTATATTACAGTATTTAATTTTAAGAATTTCATTAGTAATTAAATTACAAATTATTATGTACAAATGTTACAAATTATAGTTGTAAGGTCGGTGTACCATGAGTAATTAGTAGTATATAAATTACACATAGTGTATAATTAGGTAGGATTATAGCGGAATGTTTACTCAATCATTTGTAAGGTCAGCAGACAAGGTAAATAGCCTCAAATGCTTTTCTACATGTAGGTGTATTTTAAACTAAACTTTATGTCAGGTGTACGAGTGAACTTAGTGCGTTAGTTCTCAGTTTTAATTAGTTTCCTGCCAGTGCGTTGTTGAAAGATATACCATTTTATACCATGGTATACATTTTAAATATTACTTAACATGTCATTCAATTCTGACAATATTTAAAAATTACTAATATATTAATGGCTATGTGTTTTTACCTTGTCCCATCGCAGTTTCTCTAATATTTCTTAGGATTTAGCAGTAGTCACATGATACTATAATGTTATACTGTTCCGGACTTTTGCACCTTACAATCAAAATATACGGGTTTCATTAATATTATGTAAATACAGTAACTATATTACTTTGTGTTTGTTTAATTCACGAAATATAAATGTGCCACAAATTCAACATTAGTTGTTATTTTAATTTAAAAACTGGAAAAAAACTTCTGACTTCTAATTTTTATAAAGGAATGCTGGAGTGTAATATGCCAGGATATAGGATAACCACATAAAATAAAGTATTACTCTAATGTAGAATATAGATTGAAAATATCGACATCCTTTAGCTAAGGATCACAGGTCTTGAGCCCAATGGCTAATAAATAGTAACATAATAAATACGTTTATATTAGAAAAGTTAATATATGTAAACCTTGTGCAGCCATTTAATTTTAAAAGTGGAATAGAACTAATGAAAAATTAATCATGATCGTATAATCCTATACTTCTTATAAAATCTAAAATGATTTAAAAGTCTTTATGTATAGCCTTGTGGTCTAACAAAAGCTTATTACGTCTCAGTTAAGTAAAGTAAAATTATTACTTTTCCTTCCTGTTGATGAATATTACCGAACGTTAATTCTGTCAATAAAATACTCTAGCTGTTCTCAATTCTTGGGAAACGTATATACAAGACAAGAATTTATTAAAATTCTTAGGCTCATACAAGTTATATATATATATATTGAATCACAAAAAGTACTTGCTCAGCCGGGAGTCGAACTCGGATCTCTCACTTGCCGGGTGAATGTGCTACCATTACACCACAGAGCGCTTACTTTTTCCGATTCAATTATTTTGTATTTGGCCGTATCTGTCACATATGCGTTTAAAATAAGCAAACTAACATATGATCCGGGTTCGACTCCCGGCGGTACTTGCTTTTTGTGATTCAATGTTTATTGAAATTAAATAAGGCTATTGCCATTTATATAATTAATGTAAATAAAAGTCGTTTAACAGGTATTTGGTCTTCAGATCAATTTCGGGTGTATGTTATAAGCATTTAATTAGCAAATATAAATGGACAAAATAAACAGTAATTTAAATAACAGTCCAAAAGCTTTTCCAACAAGGTTATAACATTCAGGAAAAGTTTATGAGGTTTTTCTCTTTTTCTGTTTAATGGTGTCGAAGTTTTAAAGGATTATAGCAGGCCCGGACTCTGTTACCTTACGCTTCTTCTTAATCAATAAAAATGTATGTTTGAATAAACGTCTTTATTGCACTTCTCTGTATTTAATATACTGGGAAATAATAATAACTTAGAGTACATAGGAGTTCATTTAGAGTTTAAAGGATAGAACTAGGAATACATTTCAGCAATCAATAGTTAACACTAATCTATACAGTATTTATGAAGTATATTTTCTTTCCCTTTAAAAATATTCATATACAATAACTATTTCACATGACTAATAAGATAGTAGTACTCACTAACACGTGATACTCCTATAATAGTTCCCATTACTGTATAATCCCTCCTTTATACATGACACATTCTCGTGCCCCACAGTTGAAATGGTCAAAGCTCTGTCTGACCTTCCAATACTATCTCAGCTTAAAGTGTGCCTCCTTACCCTACTATATATCACGAGTTTGCCCTTCTACTGAAATACACAATCTTCGTAAACTCTCAACTCTTAATGTATTATCATTACCGATTATTATTGGTACTCTCGAGCCACATTATTACACTTACAAACCAAGTTTCACGCTTTTTAAAGTAAGTTGGGAACATAACTTCTCGTTCCACGACTTAACATCTTATTTAACCCCTTTCTCTGCCATAAAAAATCGATGATGTGTGAACAATTACTACATAACAGATTATACTTTGAGAAAGAACAGTTAAATTATTATTTATTTCATTATTTAACTACCTGATACTTATTTGATATTTAATTGCTTCATAAAAAATCAAAAAATTCAAATTACTAAGATAAATATGGTTCCTGTACTAAAAATTAGCAATAGAACTTGGTGTGCTCGCATTAAAATCATGTGACAGAACATTACCTATTTTTATCTAAAACAATTATTTATAGGATATGTATGTGTTTATTTCAGAATCAACGAACTATTAATTTATGGTTTTGAACTCGTTTTAAGGTTATAATTTACTTTCTATAGTTTGAGTATATGGAGTTTGGTTTTATATATTTATTATTCTCATATTGTTCTAAGAAGTGTCTATCCAAACAATATTCAGTGAGAGTTTGATGAAGAGAATTAAAATGGAGCAGCATTTCTAATTATTTTATAAAGTAAGACTTATGGATCTGCTCCTCTATGGTAATATATGTCGGCAGTCAGGTACATGTTTAAATGTAGCAGTGTAATACAATGGTTTAGATGTAATATACTAATGTGAAAGTGTACTATAAATATTAACTATACAACATCTTCCCTTACGCTTGTAATTTGAGGTTTATTTACAGTATTTCTAAAATTTAAAACTTATTCCCTCATAGTGCCAATACTTTATGCAGTATTAATAAATTATTTTGAAAATTTGTTGGTCTAAAATTTAATTAACAATACAGGTTTGCTCAAAAACTTTTAAAAGCTTAAAACTTCAAAGGAAGGACTTTGACATGACTAAAATTCAAGCTGTATACCTAAAAGATGAATACGTGTAGGTCGTTATTAACTAAACTAAGTAGAAATGTTTGCAATAATGATATGACAAAATCTGTAGTATTAGAGTATACTTACTTCTTGGTTTCATGACTAGACAAAACAGTTTTTTTAATTGGACTAGTGACGTCAACCTAGGTAATCAGCCTATCACAAGAAGGGGCCATATTCAGATCCCGATGTGGGCACTGAACATTCACACGTACAACGATAACAAGGTAGGAGTACGCCGCAGGCTGTCGTTTAACAGGCTTGGCTGAAGTTGCATGCTGAATTTCAAATACGTGTTTTATTCTCTAGATGTGTTTTTGCAAATGAGAAGTTTCGTTAGGCTACTGAGAGATAAGCGTAAATGAAGCTTAGCCTAAATTCCATTGATGATCATCCTCCATCATAGCACTCATTCTTTTCTAGGTATAAAAGAAGTTAACCGCAAAATCCAAAGTATGCTTATGAAATCTTTCTCAACATATGATACACATACTACTTAGTAATTTAGGTTTTTTAGAAGTGTTACAATAATTAAATGTTCGGTAACACACCGAAGGTTCTATAACGCTTGAGTACGCTGGTCAAATAGTCAACTCCTTCAAAGTCCAAACTCACTCAAATCTAATATAATATTTATTTTTACTGAATGAAGAAAATCATAACTTGCAAAAATCTCATAAGATTGTGCACAGTTTATTTACAAACTTATTTATTCTGATTACTGGTTGCAGGAAAATATTTTGCCTAATGATTAATAAGAAGAAATTAGTAAAATACATTTACTATAAGTAACCCTACCCATCCTGAGATTATCCTGAGAACATAACTAGACTATGAGTCTAGTTATCAAAGTCTTTATCTCAATATCTCAATATCTGCTATTCATAATGTTCTGCTCCTATACTCGTATTTACAATAGATGTTCTATATGAAAATGATAACATCGGATTTACTTGCAATCTGTGCCATTTTTTAATGTTGGATATAATTTAGCCATAAGCAAGAACTTATCAACATTAGTGCAAACCTTGTTCATGTTCATAAAAAAACTACTCTTTGGTAATATACAAGAGTATATTATCATTCCTCTACAAAACAAAGCATACTATATGAACAGGTTGTGCTTCCATCACCTGAAGAGGGGATCGTTTATCAATAACCTTCTAGTCAGTCAAGATGCAAGACCAAAACATTTATTGAACCCTAGAATTATTAATTAATTAACCGGTGATTTATAAAAATATCTCCGTTTTGATTATAGACCATAACGAGTTTATGGCTCCCGTACTCATCATTACATTCCTATCCATATTTCAGATATCGTAGCATCCGTGTTGCATGTTAGATACGATATATAACGAGTTATAAATCAAATATGGATATGTGAGTTACAGTTACCGTCATAATTAGTCACTTGTTACGAACGAGTTACAATATTTATCACCAAAATTGTTAATGTTAACTAGGTGATTTACTAATATTGTCCCAACGAAGTGTGGTTCACGACACAAAATATAATATAAATGTTTCTGACAAAATGTTTTATTTCCGTTACATTTACGTTGGAACACTTTATCGAAATATGTTATTGAAACAACCTCAAAAGTCACTCAATACCAGATTCATATACTGATATATGTATCATGTATCATCAGTACATAGGGAGATATAACTTACAGATAAGATATAACTAGGTAGGATTATAGCTGCATGTTTATCAGTTACTTGCAAAGTAAGCAGACAGGTAAAGTGCTTCAAGTGCTTTTCTACATGTTGGTGTACTTCACAGTAAACTTGGTGTCAGGTACAAACTTAGTGCGTTAGTTCTCAGTTTTAATTAGTTTCCAGCTAGTACATGGCGTTAACTACATACTTTGTTATACGTTTTAAACGTTGCTTAACACGTGATTGAACTTTCCCAGTATTTGTGAATTACTACAACTTACATGGCTATGTTTTGGAACCATTTCTAAGATCTATAATAATATTTAGCAGTAATCACATTATATTATGGATGGTATAGTGCTCAGGAATTTTGCACCTTACAATCAAAATATGCGGTTTCCATTGGTATTAAGAAAATGACAGTGATTATATTACTTTTTGTGTCAATTACTTTCACAAAATAATAATGGAATACAAATTCACGTTTAATGTTATTAAAAATATAAAAAAAGTGATCAAGCAACAAGGGTGTTTAGTATGTACTGTGTATAAGATAACTACATCTAATAAGGTATTACTCTAATCTCTATTGACAACCTTTGACATCTATTGACATCCTTTAGCTAACCATCAGAGATAAACTTCCTCAGAGAGAAGGTATAGCTGACTGAGTTTCTCATGAAATCAACAGTCTAAATATTAACCGATGTCGGTTCAAAACCACCTACGGTGAATAAATTGGACTTAGGAAGATTAAAGTCCAATAAAAAAAATTCAATAACAACATTAATACATTCAAATGATTCTAAACTAAATGGAATGTATATATATATATATATATATATATATATATATACTGTATAATTATATGTATATATTTAATTTCAATTACGACTGAATCACAAAAAGTACTTGCTCCATCGGGAGTCGAACCCGGATCTCTCACTTGCTGGGTGAATGTGCTACCATTACACCACAGAGCGCTTACTTTTTTCGATTCAATTATTTTGTATTTGGCCGTATCTGTCACATATTCGTTTAAATAAGCAAACTAACATATGATGGGAAGACCAAATACCTGACAAACGACTTTTATTTACATAAAATTGTATAAATGGCAATAGCCTTATTTAATTTCAATTAACATTGAATCACAAAAAGTACTTGCTCCGCCGGGAGTTGAACCCGGATCTCTCACATACCGGATGAATGTGCTACCATTTTTGTGATTCAATGTTAATTGAAATTAAGTAAGGCTATTGCCATTTATACAATTTTATATATATATATATACATATAAAACACTTATTGTGTTTTCATATTGACTATGTAGCATTATATAAAAAGAATTTAAGAATTAGATATGTACATGGTTAGGGCACAGCTCTTTCTGCTATGCTCTTTCTTTCTTTTATAGTGCAGACATTTAAATGTCATTAAAGGTTTGATCCTGAAATTCTCCTATTCAAAAATCAGTAACGTATGTAAGCTTTGGACTCAAACTAAATCAAATAGTTAAGTTATTTTTGATGAAAACTCAACTACCTTGACTCCAAAAAAGTATGATGATGAGAAGCCTGCAAAATAATACCGGTCAAGTTGATCTTGTTTTTTTAGATATATATTTGTTGCTTATGTATGGCATGCACAATTAATCCAATTATAAATTTTACATATATAATTCTATACTTAAATCCCTTATCCCTAAAATCCAACAAAATCATTATATTTTACATATAGATGTATATAAACCTTTATCATATCCAATACGACCGTTTATACGATATTTGTAGTATTGAACTTCTCTTGTATATAAACCTTTATCGTATCCAATACAACCGTTTAGACGATATTTGTTGTATTTAACTTCTCTTTGTAGGGCTTGTGCAGTCAATTTATATATGTAATGCTTAAAAAATAATTTAGTCAATTTATATTTAGTAAGTGAGACATTCGTGTTTTGTCACTCCCAGGTTTACCTAATGATTGATCTACCAGGTTACTTCAGTGAATCGGTTATTTAAGGGTAGCGATGGTACATGAAATTTCATAAACATTGAAACTGAAATCTAGAAGTTTGCACAGTACACATTGTTCGTGATATGATAGCATCTGTCTCTAACTAAGCTCAGTGCATTATGGTTACCCGCAATAAGTAATTAAGGGCTTACTATTACATTTGACCGCAGCCCTTACTGTGGTTACTGTGGATCATGGCAGCTAGGTTTAACCTCGTTAATCATGTAAGTCTGTTTTAATCTGTACCTTATCTAATGCGTGATTTTTTTTTAATTATATTAATTCACAGAACGATTGAATTAACCGGTTATCTAATTAATAATATAAACATGTGGTTTCTGTTTAAAACTTTGCTAGTAATACCAGAAAATCATATAATTATCATACATGTGATGTATTTGATATATGTGGTTAACGTACGCACACATATTCTCTTACTGCTATAAATATCACCATACTTAGTTGGTTATGTAATGTGACCTGCAAGTCAAGCTATTTCTAAAAAAAAAAACACGAAATAAAATATATTATTTTTAAAGCCAGAAATAAATTACTGTACGATAAAACGTGAAGCTTATATCTCACGTAAATACTGAAAAAAGTTACATTTTAATCTTGCTTTATTTATTTTTGGTCTAAATACAAAATTATCTAAATGTCCTAAAATAAAAAGCTTGTACTAACTCGGAAAAGAGTTTGTTTTAGTTTTTATGTAATCATGGAAATGATCTGAAGTGACAATTAACATAACATAAAAATATATTTGTTTAACCCCAACATCACTTGACCTACCTATTAAGTAAATTTAGTAAATTACAAACACCAACTTATGTCCCATATACATACATGTGAGTAATGATAGTTGGAATTTGATTACTCAGTATTTGATGAAACTGTAATTTGAATGAAAACGTGATATAAATAAATGCCTTCAGCAGGTCAAATGTGTACGATATTTATTTCAATAGAGTATTCTTTCTATGAGAAGTTACATCTTGAAAACAGTATTTTCAACTATTTCAATATGACGATCTCTTTATGTGACGTGGTTGCTAAAATTTTGAAGTAATTTTTCGCTTTATGAGTCAATAGTTTCGTATGGTTTGATAAATTTTTTATTTGTTCATCCGTTTACGACAGTAACCCGAACAAAATGTGCCTTGGATATCATCTTATTATGAAATTGTTAATGAATTAATTACTGGTTTTTGAGACTGGAAAATAATATTAATTTAACCAATTTTTCAGGTCTAATATTTTTAACATTTGTACTAGAAAACTTTATAATTATGCATTTATCTTAGTACGTTATTGTATGAAGATTAACCACAGAGTCCACGAAATGAGAACTATGAGTTTTTCCTATGTTAGTTTACAAAAAAAACCAAAAATTACATTTACATTTTTGCACAAATTGCTAAAATTTCAGTCTAAGCTCGTGAATGCTGATTGACCCTTAATACAAAATACAAAATATGCGCTACTTTTGTTATTGTGTAATAACACTAGAGCCAAAATTATAGTATATTAGTAAGTAACGGAATCGATCTTTTCTCAAGCGGATTTTTTATGTTTAATAATTATCAAAGCCATGGAATGTTTATAGGGTTTAGTTCTGTTACTTTTACATTTACCTTTGAATACTATCAATGTATCAAAAGAAATAAGGATTGCAAAATACGAAGTATGTAATATATACCATTATACTATACGATCGGAAATATGTTTTATCATACCAACTCTTATGAGACTCTACACCAATTTTTAATGCGTTAGCAAACATAAAAGGGTTTGAAAAGCGATAAATCATCCGTTTAGTCGTGAAGTCTGCGGTTGGTTTCGGATTCTTGGCTTTGATATTACTACTTTACCCTTTTTCATAAATACATACAAAGACCATCTATCCAATATTCTCTCCTGGCATTGTGATGCTAACCGAATTACTAACCGCACTATTGGTTTTTGAGCAGGAGCTTAAAATATTATCAATAATATTATTTTTTTCAATTTTAAAGATTATTGTAAATTATTGTCCCAAAACCTTTCAAGGATCATCTTTCAGTTGCAATAAGACTATGTAATAAAAATCCGATAAGGATTTAATCTTTAGAAATTTGATATATTTATGTCGTATTTTACATGTACTTAATTATAAAAATATAAACAGACGAAAGAGATTAAGAACAGTGACGTCAATCAAATTACGCCGCTGTCCTGACAAGAGTATTACATCCTGGAAGTTAAAGTTTTCTTAGGAAGTTGATCAGCTTTGTCCCTTTCACAGCTTAATGAAGTGTCAAAGTTTTAAAGGATTGTGACAGACCCGGGCTCTGTTAACTTACGCTTCTACATTAATAATGTTCATTTCCAATTAAATAATTATGTACAAGTATTTATTGTCTCCTTTACTGGGATACTATACAATAATAACAATGAGTTCATTTAGAGTGTATAGGATAGATTTACAGCACATAATCAGTGATTACTAACCTATATTGAAATTGAGTAGTACTTTGTCCTTCTCTAAAAACAAATTAACGATAACAAAACTATCCTCATGAATGATAAAAAAATACTACTCACTATTTTGTTGACTATAACTTGTTTAAATGTACTGTCCTATTTCCAAACATTTTATAATCCTTTCTTCATACGTGATACATTCTCACGACTAAATCCGAAGTACTCTAGAGCTCGATGTGACCCCACAATACTTTTATCTCGGCTTTGCTCGTATCTCCTCTATAAATCACGACTTTACCTTCTACCAAAATCACAAAAACTTCATGAACCTCTGAACTTTAAATGTATTATCATTATAAACTCTTCTTCGTACTATTCACTCTTATCATTACCATACGTCTATGGCTACATTAGTCTGTTCAATTAATATTTTACGATTGCAAAGGCCTACATACAAAAATAAAGTATACGTATAAAATAGGTAAGTAGCTGCACTGTAAAAAGCGCGACCCACACAGCTGATAAAACAGAGACGAGGATATGTTTGTCCCACTCCCCACTACTGCAGGGGGGGCCCTCCTGCTCGTGGCTGCTCAGATATTTGCTTCTGTGCAGGTTTCTTTGCGAGCGGTTCATCTATAGTAGCAAGTGGAAGTCAGCAGCGATATGGCAACACTGCATAAAATGACATCGAAATTTTACATCGTGCAGTTTACAGTAATATCCACTTAAATGATTTTTCACTATTATACTCGTATGACTTCACGTCTGCCCAGCTTCATCGTAATTCCGCGTCATTTTAAGGTCTAGTTTACTGAGGAAGATGACTGCTGGAGTGGGTGGAGCTCTCTTAGTATCAAGAACTGTATCTAGCACTAACATGACGGAGTGCCCTTCCTTGCTCTTTTTCCAAGATGACGTAAATAAGACATAACACTCGATATCCCTCCTTATGGGAACTCAGCAGCAGATGGCTACTTCCTGCAGACTTACTCATCCTTAATATCCTGGCTCATCGCAAAAAGCGCAAAGTTTTTTTAAGGTTTAAGTGCGATGAGAAGTTTCTCAGTTTCTTGTTATAAGTGGACAGAAGACTCAAGTACTGAGAACTTTGGTTATTTTCACATGGTATTTTCAAGGTTTGGCCCTTATTTATCCATGAGTTTTTATAAGAAAGGCTTTAAATAATTTCACATTATCTAATTTTTCTACATTAAAAAAATAATGGAAAGGTTGATGTGAACTTACAGTACTACAGCCCTTTTTACAGGTGTACATTTAAAACGTAAGTTAAATAATTCAAAGACATTATTTAATAAAATTTCAAGGACGTTTTAGTAATTACCTGTGTACAAATGTTTTTAGGTCTGTAAAAGTCTTAAAAATGAATTTCTCTTTAGCTATTATGTAGGTAACTTAAGAGTTTACGAATTTTGTTTTATTACTATAAGAGTTAATTTTGTTCTTTTAGTACCTCCCACTTAATACAAAAGTCCGTTTTGTGAAATTTCGTGTAGAAATAAATAATTTTGTCAACAAATTTGTTCATCCTTGAAATTAACAAAAAAAATCACGATAGGACAAGATATAGTTATGACGGGGCGTCTAGAAGGAGGTTAATCTGTCGTCAATGTCAGCAATGTAATTATCTGAGATTGTCTCTCAGACACGACCGAGAATTACAGTTACAATTTCAATTAATTGGTTCTTTTACAATTTTTCTGTGACCTTCTCTTTATTATGTAACGTTATTATGTACCTTAAAAGACTGTATTGTTATTATTACTATACTTATAATAATATTCTCTGTATCTGATAGTTTATGACTTTAAATTGATAATTGGTTGGACGTGGGTGTCTCAAGCAAAAATTTATTTTTATCTGATTAATTTCATTTTATAAATATGAAAACTGCAACATTTCCAAAGAGCTTAAGATCTATTTAATATTAAACCAGAGGCATTAGGCTCTAAAGGGTGAGACATTGATTATGTTAGACCATATAAAAAGAAAAATTTTAAGAAAATTGCAAAAACAAATTCCATGTCTTTAGTTTGAACAATACCAACGACACAAATATGTATCATAATGTTGAGATAATTTTTTTAATAAAAACTGACCTATTTTCAAATACACATGTAATGAAGTAAATTTATTTTCAGAAAATTGTTATACTTCAGTAAAAACCTAATAATATAATGTATTCACTAAAATCATGCAGTTTACTCTAAAAACTTTTAAAATGTGAGTTGAAGAATATTACTGCATCAAATTATAGTTGAAGCAAGTAAACACATATCAGGATTTTTCCCATGTAATTTCAGCAAAATAACAAAGAAGAGTTTAATGATACGACTTGGAGAGGACATAAAACCCACTCAGCAACAGTAGGGTTTGTCCTTTCAGAGTCAGCGTTGCCACTGATGAAAGCTGTACAATCTATAAACGTTAGATTACTATGTTTGATGATAATTTTATACTGAATTATTACTGAAAATTATGAAATAAAGTATGAAGTATTAAATAAGGAAAATTAGGTCGCCTCGCAGCCCAAACCTAGCTCGCTATGCTCTCTTGAATTGCTTAGTTTGTTATGTGGGAAGTAGTTAATTTTGGATCGTCTTTCTTGAATCTCAGCGATCTATTTTTATATTCTATCTATTCTAGATGTTTGTATATAAAACAAGGAAATTAAAATACTGGCTTAATATTGTTTTTGAAAGCGTACTCCAAGATATACATTATTCATAAAAAAGGGAACATATTTTTATGAAATGGCTAAATAGGTAAAAATAGATATAAGTTCCAGTATAACTATGAACGTAATGAAAACATTTTGGTACATTATATTAAAAATAAAAATAGACAGATAGGCGATAAATGAAGCCATATAAACCATAGTTATATTCAAGAGATACAGTTGCAAGAATCTGGTCTGTCGCGAGGTTATTTCAAGATTGTTGTTTTATCTATGGATAATGAGTGGCTCTATATAAATGTGGTTTTGGAAACTCTCTGGTAAATGACAATCCAAAACAGCATTTTCTATTAGCTTAGATTCCTTCCAATATTAAGTTTTTACCACAAAGTCAAGATGAAAATACTTATAAATACTTAATATTTCTACTTACTCTCATGCAGTTGCGTCCTGGCTACAATATACATTAGCTATAGTTTTGTTCCCATTTGACAAGGAGGTGAGGGTACTTCTTATTACTTTTTGTTATATGCGATTATTTTCGGAGTGATGAAATATTCAGGGTGGATAAGGGTGGGGGATCGGCCTCCTACTGTCGATATCCATGTTATATCCATTAAGACGAGAGATATCGAGGACCTGTTAGTAAGTAACCTCAGGAGAAGGATAATTATTTTCAAGATTATCCCAGTTCATTCGTGCAGTGCATGGTAATCCCTCATGTTCAGGATTGCTATAACATAAAAAATTTAAAGAGTTGCATCCACTTCAACAGTCACTATCCGCAGCAAACCAGAGGTATCAGTTAACAATGTTTACACCAACATCTTTTCCCATCATGGGCATTGGGCATCCATTGGCTTGCCCATATGTAAGCGATATATCGGCTTTTCCTGAGATAGCTTCAACTAAAATACGTGTAGTGTACTAAATCAGCGAGAAATAGCATGTAACAGCGTCTGTTGGTTGCCACAAACAGTTTTGGGTTACAATTTGTTAATGTTTGCTAAGTAAACATAGTGTTTGCTAGCTTCAAAGCTAGACCATGTTTATCCATTACACTTGTCGTATATCAACTCACAGTTAAAATTAAATATTGAGATTATCATGTTGGCAATGTAATAATTAGACTACAGTTTATTTAAAAATTATCCTCGAACAAAATTACTGTTATATTTATGTCCATGCCTTTATTTATGGATACAACTTCCTTACTTACTCAAACATAGTAAACTAACAGGTTGAACATTCTAGTAGTGTTCCATAGTTATGGTAAATAGTAATATAACCAGTTCCACATAATAGCTCTGTGAATATCCTATATAATTGTCTGCCATCAAGATGCATGATACCAGTTTTTACTTGCTGTTAAGTGGAAAAATAACACCTACCACTTTTAAATTGGAAATAAAATCTTAAAATTTATTTTTTTATTGCTGAAGGTGTTATTGAGATCAAATCTGTATAGACGGACTGAAATTTAAAGTATTCCTTAAATATTCCATAAACCGGCATAAAACTTTAGACTTTTGATTTATTTTTAACGTTAATTCACAGTTTAATTAAAATATTATTTTCAAAACAAATGAATATCACAGGTCTCCTAAAAGTTTCCTTGATATAAAAGATTACTTTTAGTTTTCAAAACTAATTTACCTGTTATAATTTACTTCAGTACAAACCACAAACAGTCTTGTAAAATAATTTAGCTACAATGTAGCTTTAAATCTAATTACATAAATCTGAATAAAAGTTACATATATATTGAACTGCACATCATAAATAGTTAACCCAGATTTGAAGGTAGTACATGAATTAGTAAATACTAAAGCTTTGAGCAGATAGAGTGAGAGTTTGTAAAATCGGTGCTTTTCTGTCAATCCAATATTAGAATGTGCATTTAATGTTTGCAGGTAAATTCAATGCATACCAGTTTAAAGGATAAAATGTTTATTCCTCACAATTTGTAGTTCATCAATAACCCACCTATTATACCCTATACTCAATTCCCCGTTAATTTACTATTTTTATTGTATTTATATATTTAAACTAATTTCTAAAAGAATGGCTCTTGGATTTATTCAACTACGCTTTCGTCCGATTTAATTCTACAGTAACGAAGTTCAAGTCCATCGCTAATTCCATTCTCGAGACATCCTACGGAAATACGTGCAGCCGGACAGAAATGTAATTTTTTACACAATCAAGGAAGACAGAAGAGAAAATGAACCATCCTACTTAGTAATAGATAAGCTTAAATGCCGATCAGTCAAATCCAATGGATAGTCCTTCATGCACCTTCGATCCAATCTTGTCTTTGTAGAAATGAAGTTTCATGCAAAATTTAAAGTCTGCAGATAAAACTGTTTTCGATACATCCTTCATATAATTGGACTATGTGAACGCTTCACCAACATCCACACACTTATCGCCAAACATGACATTGCCCAAGTAGAAATTAGTTCCGTGCAAAATTTAAACACCATGGTTCAATTCTATCTAAAGATACTGCCCTGAGTCATTGGCTTTGCTAACGCTCAGCAACATTTAATTCAGGGAAATGCACAATCATTGAACTCTGTACTGTTTGTATACAAAATACACTAATATAGTAAAGAACCAAAGAAACTTAAATTAAACTTCGTGCAAAATTTCAAGTCTATAGGTCAGATTGTTATCAAGATATCGTGCGGACAGACAGACAGACATACATAAATGAAACTATTACAGCCCCTCGTGTGCTAACGCTCAGCCAAACATGTTGGACACATTATTTAAATTGATTTCTTTGTTGTACTCTTAGTATAAGTAGGAAAAAACGGGATTAATATTTCAAGAATTGTAGTAGAATAAGGTGGCACTGTAATATAACTAACTATTCCAATGTACAAGATAAATGCATAACAGTATTACAATGTAGTAAATTAATTAGTAAGATTTAAAACATTAAGAGAGTAGACCCTAAAAACAATTTTGTAAACTCTTGCTGTGGTGAAAGTCTGCATATGAAGTTACATAGATTATTAAACTCATTAGCGCAGAATTTGACAAGTATTATTTGAAAACTTTTTTAATCTGCTGCAAGATGGTGACCGACCTAAGTTGTTTCCGTTTTAATGATCTTCCTCTGGTAATATGAAAAGAACCCTCTTTTATTCTTTTCCATTATTAGAAATAAAAAATGAAACATGGTTTGTAATAATCAACAGTTAGGGTCGTTCGGCTGATCACCTATAAATAATTTAACTTGATATTTCACACCTCTGAATGGCGAGATAAAAGTTGAAAAAAGTGATTCAGTAATACTTTAGAAACCAAGGAGGCTAAGGGGATAATGTTTTTACGTAATTCTGATAATTTGATTTCATTTGTCTTTGTTGATTTCCGTACTAGTATATTTTTCCTGATAATACTTCTAAATTGTGTTTTGTTGTTTATATTATCCCCTGCAATGTCAAAATAACGTACAAAACATCAAACAAATGATATATATATATATATATATATATATATATATAAATTATTTATGTACTATTATATAAATATAAAATAATATATTAATATATCAACTATTATATATATATATATATATATATATATATATATATATATATATATATATATATATAAAGAAATGGTATACTAAAATCGTAAATTAACACTAACATTTATGATTAAATCATACACAAAGTTTACACGTCTAGAAAACATTCTCTTAGTGGGAGAAAACATTTTTCAAACAATGTAAATAAAACTGTAAGTAGAAAACACTTACAGTTTCCTGCAAAACAAAAGTGTTTCATTTAATTGTAAAATTATAACATAGTTTTTCTTTATATTTTATACTACATAGAACGGCATAATATTTTTAGGGTTTATGAGTCACCCTTAATTATTTTCTTGGGAATTCGTTTTTATCAAACAAGTGAATGTAAATATATAGAACACTATAAACGTTTTGAATTTATAAATCGGAGACTTTTATTGAGGTGAAATTTCTATCCTTATCATGTTCAATAAGTGTTATACATGAATAACACAATAATACATCACATAAAGAGGTCACGTAAGTTTTAGGATGTGCTTCAATCAAATTAAAGGCCCTTCGCCAAGCTGAGGTATGCAACATGAACAACTTAACTGATTTTAAAATTTACCATAACTACAGGCTGAATTTTCCAATATGTGTTCTTATAACGCATCTCAAGGGCAATAACAGATTTTTGTGCCAAGTTTAATCGCCAAAAGCTTCATATATTTATAAAAATTACGGCCTTTGGTTGTGGAATTATTCGATCAAAACTGAAGAAACTTTATTACTTCTCTCCAAATTTAAAAATATTTTTGAAATAAAAGAATGATATGTTCAATGAGGGACTTTTTTTGCCCGAATTGAACCAATGTATTTTATTATATTCAGTTTGAATATTAATAGTAGAGGATAGAATGTGACTACTCAAACACTTTATACTACAAACATTTCACGGAACTGTGAGGGTTAAGCAATGTCGTGTGATACAATGAAGAGCACGTCTCTCACATTAATATTTTACGATGATACCGGATAATACCTTTATGTTGGGTTGTAAAGTTGGTATCGAGGATGTTCAATATAATGTATCTAAAGTCAAAAATTGAAGCTAAAGGGTACTTTATCACCTTTAAGCTTTAAAAGCATTCCGTAATAGTTTTCCAAATAATAATTCCCGGCAGATTGTTTCAAAACTACTCAACAGCGTTTTAATGCTCCATATGAATTGATAAATTCTTAAAACAGAAACACTCTATTCTTTCACACAGGACATTTCAACCTCCTTAGAATTTACCTCAAACAATGTCAGCTAAATGAGTTCAGTATAAGCCAAAACAAAATACGTATAAGTTTAAATATTAAATGTATAATGTGGTCTTAAACTGCATCATCGGGTTCAGAAAAGTGTTTACAACGTTTTATACACATGAAAAAAATTAAAACAATACAAACCTTACTTTTTATTTTTTAACTTTGGTAAATGAATTTTGCATGTGACAGAATATTACGGAATAGTATAGTCTATTTATGAAGGTAACGGATTTGTGCGAACACGAATGAAATGATTATTGCTTGATCATGAGAATTCAAATATCTTGGCGGCTAACGTATTTAATATGATTTTATACAAGTAGTGTTTCATAAAATTAAATAGGTTTTTTAATATATAGTTTTTAATCCATTTAATAATAACTGTAAAAAGAATTAGCTTAGTACATCTAAATTGAAAAATCAGGATTTATAAAAATTTAATCATACGTTAATTTTTGAAAGTTCAACCTAAAAGCATGTGGTAGGTCCTTTATGTTTAACGGTAATAGTTCACTAATTGTGTAGGTGTGTATTTGTACAGTTATATAAAAGTAATAGGTTTAAATTTATGTAAGTTATTTAATATTTAATTATAAGCAAAGAAATTATTTATTCTAACGGTTTGAACACAAATTCAAATCAATTTTATTCAGGTAAACATCTGGTGTCCTATGAATACCCAAAGGTTTGATAATATATTTTAGACATTTTGGACCTGTTACACTTTATGTTGAACAATTCCACACTGTACTGATAACATATTATTTATACCAATCTGACGTATTATATAAAACAAATAAAGGAAACGATTTGAGGAAGTTATTAAAACGTACACAGTTTTCTTAAAAATATAAAGTTTTGTAACTTTAACACGTAGGTGAACGATTCAGTGATACACTAATTCCTAGATTATTTTGTTACATAAATAAATTGTTACAATTCTAGATCATTTTAGTTCAAAAAGTTGTAAATAGAGAGGAAATTTTAAATATTTAGTAAATAGAGATGCAATCGCGGTTATAAAATTGATCAGAGAGTTTAAACTACATGCGAGGAGAGTTGTTCCTGTAGTTAAAAATTAGTATGTGGTGCTGTATAAATCTACAGTGGATTAATAGAATAAGATGAACATTTATTTATTTTTAGTCAAGGATTTAACGTTATACCAATTGTATGTTAGTTTTCCCGCATTAATTAACAAATGTATGCTAATATATGAACATAACGAAATGTGGGAAATATGAACATAGATATTATAACTTAGAACTTCATATCACTGCGTTAAGTGATTAATTTAAATACAACCCAAGTGATCTCCTTATATCTAAAATGGCAATCACGTGTGGCAGTTGCACAGCAGTAAACTGCTGAAATGTACTATAAACGTGGGTAGTCTCAAACCTCGCTTTATGTGGCTATAAAACTAAAAGTTTATGGTGTTAATCTGCGCGTTACGTTGATTATTCAATTACTATGATTAATATTGTACTGTATGAGATCAATCCACTATAATAGCAAAAAGCTACTGAACGTTTTATAATTGTGTAGTAGATACATGGCAATGCTTGTAACTTTTGTAGTTACTCCTTTTTTATCGTTGTCAAAAACATAGATATAAGACATGGTAAAGGGGAGGTTATTACAAAAGTAAATAAAATGCAACAGGAAAAGTGTCAGAGCAGCCTGCATGGAAATAGTAAACTAGAGACTGGTGTGTCTGAAACCCTCTCTATACCCCACACCAAACAGTGGTGCCTGGTATACGTGTATGGAATACAAAAATATCATCAGATTTTAATGTAAAAAAATTACTTAAACTTAATATCATTCATTTGTTTTTCAAATGCCATATAAACCAAACAAACAGTAGATACGTCAAAGCGAGAAACATCTGAAGGACAGCAACAATGTGGCAACACTGCTTCAAATTTCGTTGTAATATCTTCGTGCTGATACTATAGTACTATAGTATTCAATACAATGCATTTTAAACTATAAACTGAGTTCATATCATGTCAGCTTGTGAAATCCAATATTATATTTGTCCAAATGCTATAGAATCCACATAATTATTGATAATGCCAGGGTGAAGACATTATTCGCTGTCTTGGAAGAGACGACACAGACAACAGTTGTTGGCGACACAGTAAACTCAGTTAGAGCTCCAGTGTCCGGGAGAAACAAGGCCATCGCACTGTTTCCTAGAAGGGGCTTCATCCTAACAGGGAGGAAGACCCGGAGGGTGTGAATAGATTCTGAGGCCGCCGCAGAGGAATTCCGTACGGCGGGCTTTGAAGAGAGCAATCATTAGGAGTAAACGCGATAAGCGAAGCGAGTTAAGGGGGTCATGAATAAAAACCTTTGGGTTTACCAAGTTCCACTGCGCAGACTCAGTGCGCAGTCAGCCCAGTTGTGACCTTTTTTTAAAGATACCATAGCGAATGCCTTGTTTTCCGACCAAGCCGTTATCATGACGAGCACAATCCAGTCACTCCTGGGCAGATTCTCTTCACAGGGAAAAGCAAGGGAGACCTAGAATCCCATCGGCTTACAGGTCCATTCCTATGTAAGCTTCAAACCGCACGAAAGCTCCTCGAGCAGTCGTTGAATCCAAGATTCTTTGAAGCAAGGCGAGTAGAAGCCTTATTGAACATGAAAACAGTTTTTTGGGTAGACCGCTTCACAATCGAGACGGTGGCGTAGGCTTGGGATGCCTTCGTAGCGACTCAGAGAGGCTGGTCGTACTGGCCACGCTGAATGTTCGAAACGCGTTCAATTAAGCATGGACTAATATACTGACTATCCTGAAGGGCGATTTTAACGGTCCTGCATACCTCATGAAAATGTTTGACAGGTATTTCAGGGACATGCATTTAATCAATACGACTGCCAACTGGCCGCGCTGGAAGGAGATTACGGCAGGAATCGATCCTAAGACCCGACCTTTGGAACTTTGCCTACAAAGGATCTTTCAACTGGAAATGTCTAACAAGAGGATTCTTCGTGGGATTCGCGGATGATCATCCCTACTGAGGGGACCTTTGGCAATAGCTCAACATCGGTGCTACGGTTCCGGCCTGGATGTGTGAGCACGTCCTAACTATGGTGACGAAGAAGACTGAGGTTGTACTTTTCTCCAAACATAGGATTGACAAAGTCATCCGGGAGATTTTAGAGACAAAGGGTGGTATGAAGTATCTCGGCGTGACGCTGGATACCAAGCTCACATTCTGGGAACAGATCCTGAAGTGGCAAATAAGGCGGTGGTTGTTACCACTTCTTTGAGCCTACTAATAAAAAAGCTTACGCCAGCTGCTCACAGCGATCAGAAAGTAAAAAGATTAAAACGAAAAAGACATATGATTTATATACATTACAATTTTGTTTCAGGCTATACAAGTAATGCTGTTCATTATGTATAAATATTAATTATAATATTCCATTCCCTTTTTTAATCTTGCATATTAGGGTACATACATTAGAAATGTTATTAGTGCAACGTTTGCTAAGTATTATGTTGAAAACTTTTTTAATCTCCTTCGGGACTGTAACCGACCCAAGCTGTTTCAGTTTAATGATCATTTCTTTGAATATATGAAAAGAAACCTCTTAAAGTCCATGAATAAATGGTGATTAACATATTCATCCCAATAAACAGCAATTGAGACATAATTTTTTTTACAGATAATGGTAAAAAGTTGAGTTGTCTAAGCTTATTGATACTAAAAGGTAATACAAGTATTATTGTTTACGGCAGCTTGAAATACTACTAAGACCAAAAATATTAAAGAATATAACATTCAACGAATTTTAAATGAACTTACTCAAAAGTTTCAGGAACAAGTGATATTTTTTATTGAAGATTAATTGTTATATTAAATATTATTCCGTTGAATTAGGTTTCATAACCAATAAAAAAGCCTATCTGTTTCTCCGATAGTCCGCTCAGTAGTTGTGTTTTTCAATTTCAGCTATGTCAAGGAATCAATTATCATTTAGTTATATTGTCCAATATTGTGAATCATTATTGATCAAATGCCTAATGCGGAATAAAGGACGTATCTCATGGCAAAATACAAACTAATTGAGTATATAAGATGCTTCTATAGGGTTATATGGGCAAAACCCTCTACACGTATTATACACAAAGAGCAACGAATATGAGAGTAGATATATCCTATAAGGATAAACCTTAAATAGATAATGGGACTAAATCAAAACCGTTGTATATTCAAACATGTCTAATTAGAATGACACTTATCACAGAGCTCACTAAAAGTAATGTTTGATTCGTACATATATTTTTACAAGGGTCACAGGATGTTTTCCGTAGGAGCAATACATTGTCTAAGTTCTTTGATTTATTAAGTATCCAACAGACACTTCAAATTCACATCTTTGTTTGTCCGTCGTAATGATAGCTTTTGATAGAAAGATTTTAGGGTGTTTAACTACGCGTAGATTTCTTTGATCCAAAGAATAATTTGTTGTTTGACAAATGTGAATTTAAAGTCAAAGGACTTTAAGATTTTTACATTAGTTTTATGGGTAGCTATTATGCAACGAGAAATTAAGAATGAAATATTTTGTTAAAGAAACTGAGCGCAATGATATAGATATGAAACGTTTAGTTTTAAACAAATGAAATAGTAACACTTGTGATGACTATGTAGGGTGGCAGGTAAGACTTCAATTATATTCTACCGTACCTCTCGATACTCGCGTATAGTTATTTTCTAAGAAAATGACTCGTAAATATATAATTTTTATAACTAATTTGCACTAAAGGCTTTCCTTTATACGTTAACAAACAGTAAATATAATTATATAACGGTAAGGAATGTATGCAATGTATTTATGTGAGAAAATACATCTATTTTGTTGAGAATGAGAGAAGCCAGTTTTTATAGTCGTAATGAAGTTTATTTATGGCATATGAATACATAAACAGGTTGTACCGAAATGTCTCATGTAAGTGCGACAGTCACTTAAGCTTTGTCGTGTGGTACAATAAAGGTCACGTCTCTCGCATTAATCTTTTACGACGCTCCCGGATAATACCTTTATGATGGGTTGTAAAGTTAGATTGGAATTGTGGAATATTACGTTTCAAAAATGGATTGTAAAAGATCTATCCAAATCCTTAGATGATTATTTGAAACACAACTACAGAAGATTACTGATGTTAAAATGTTAACTTAATGAAATATTTCATATAAAAATACATTATGAACATATAATTTATGAAGGTTGACTTCTATGTCGTTCGAAAATAATAATGATTTGATTTGATTAGATTTTTTAATACGAAACGTAATATACGGTCTGATATAGAAGTACCAGCAGCTACTGGTAATTCCAACTTCCAGTAAACGTCCAACCACCGGAAGTAAGCAGGAAATGTTGACAATTCAGCTCTAGATTACTTCCTCTTGTTTCATTTTGTTTTTTTTTTGTCTTCAAATACTTCAATACGCTTCTGTATTGTTTAGAAGTTAATTAATCTTGAGACGTTAATATAACTATGTATTTTTGTAACTCATCTATATTAAAGTGATCAAACGTTAACATTTTGATGTGTTTTCATTGATCACGAAATATGCGTTGTATTGATGTATCCTACCAAGTCCACTTTTTAGACGGTTTTGCGATATTATTCATAAAACGGATGTTCATGTGTTGTTCTTGTTCGAATACACAACATTAACTGGTAACAGGAATGAGTAGAAAGATCATTAATTGAATGGCTGTGCCTGTTTAAGATCCAAAACTCTGGATATGGTTTATTAAGGTATGTTTAATTGGAGAGATGAACATATTTATGAACCCTTCGAACACTGTTATACTCATTAAAGATGTATACCTAAGCCTTACTGACTGGGATTTGAAAGTTTCAGCCACAGTGGTTAATACAGGAAGGGTATAAGAATTGAATATATCTTGCAATATAAACCTTCCTGAAGAAAGCTTAGAGATATCTCGTCATCAAAATAATAGTGATAACGATACTTGAGGCCTAGTGCCGTGATAAAGAACATGGTGAATATCAACATCAAAAGTGCATTAGATGTATTTATGGAAATTGTATTAACAAATAAGTTTTAAACAAAACATGGTCCATGTCACAAAATATAAGATTTTCAATGTTCTTTAATTAAGTCGCGTACAAGCTGTATTTTTCTTCGAGTAGTGGTATATTTGGGGAAAAGTTATATATCACGCTTACGTTTGGAAGATTTATTAATCGGATGTGTCAACAGGTCTATCTTGTTTTTAAATACCTGTTCAGCGTACACAGTTCCATTAAAGATATTCTTGAACTATAACTGTATTGGATGAGGGTTCAAATAGAGAATTATTCTTACTGGAAGACGTATAAAAAGTACTGTTTTCTTTAAAAGATAATTGTACAACCCAAGTTCTTAAATACATGTAAACCTATATACTAAAATATTACATATTTTATTTTATTCTATAGATGTTTTGCGGACAGGTATACAGACACACAATATGTATTGTAAGCAAATATAGCTGTACAATGTTTGGTAAAAGATGGTAAATTAATTGTAAACGAAATAGTTTGCCCCAAGCTGTTTTTAATTTATAAGCTTTAATTATATCAACAATTTGAACATTTATGTATACGTTTATTTACATACACGTATATGTAAATTTCTCATACAAATCAATAGCTAATAACACATTAATGTTCTTTTATTACTAGATTTTCAGTAGACTAGTTTATAATAATAAGCTATAATTTTATTCATTTATTAAAGAAGAATTTTAAATTATTACTTACAGTTCCAACATATATTAATTATTATAGTTTAATTCACTCCCTGCCTTACTTTGTATTTTCGGATTTACTATAGTTTCTGGTAAATTGAAAGATCCAATCAATCTTCCCCCACTTTACCGTAGATAGTAAGTAATCGTGAGTTTCCAAACACGGTACCAGTATGGTACTTTAGTAATGCTTTTAAGTATATTTCTGTTTATACTCCATCAATGGATGGTATTAGATATTAAGAATGTAGCAGAAGACGGAAGATTTTCACTTGAAGAATCCTAAATTTTGAATTATTTGCATGAATTGTTTTTTGGCAAACCATTTTAAATTACAAGTAGATATGATCGTTTTAGAATACTTGAACTTGTAGCTTATTTGCAATTTTTAGGTTTTAAATGGAGTTCACAATCAGGTATTATTAGCTCATGCAAAAGAAGAAATCAAAAATGGTGACAGTTATAGATTATTTGTTTCATCAATTTAAAATTTATATTTTGGCAGAATTATTAAATATATGAGATATTAAAAAAATTATAGTATGATAATTAAAAAAATATACGATATAAAACATTTTTTATTAAAAAAGAATATTTATTTTTATTAGAAAATAGCTTCCACAATCGTTATGAATTAATCCAATAAACAAACAGTACTAATAAAAAAAATGTAATGCTTATAAACAGAACATTGACCATTTTAATTACCGTCATTATACAGTCATCGGCCACCTGGTCTTGTAATAAGAGCTTGAGTACCAATAATCCTCTGAGGGTATTTTGATTCATTTACGTTGCCTTAAATTACACTGGGTTTATTTATTTTTAAGAGCAAATAAATGAACTATTTAGTAATTGCTGTTTGTGAACTACCATAATGGAAACATAATACTGGAAATGTCAACAATGTCTATATCGAATAGATATAACTTCCGAATCTGGAAGGTGTGGAGGGGCAGCGAGCAGTGGGAGAATGATGCCGCGTTGGTTGCCGCGTTGTGCAGGCACTGCCGTGAGTGGTCACTTTCTTACCGAACACAGAGCAAGTAGAAAACATCTGACGATGCGCGCCACGTACTTACCGACAAACAACGCGTCAGTGTGTGCTGCCTTTTGATTGTTTTACACTAGTAATCAGAAACGAAATTTCACTAATTTAACACAAACATTGTGCGATATTTAATATGTTACCATTATACTATTAATAATCTACAACTACTACATAATTCGGATATTGTGGAAGGGACAAATAATTTGTGGTACTCTGAAAACCTAATATTGCATTCGTCGGCAACGAAATATTTATTGCGGGGGCTGTCAAAATACTTCAAACACCGCCCCCCACTCCGCGCCTCTCAGCGTCCCGGCCGATGTTCACTAGAAAAGTGCAATAAAACCTTTCTACGAGTCTCCACTAGCCGCATGTTTCGTCATAACTGTACCGTTAGGAAATGAGTGGACATTTCCTTCCGCCTCTAAACACACAAGAGTAACACAAAAGTTTGAAATTTGAGTAGGTATCAGGTATATTTTCTGAATTCGTCCGTATTAAAATCAACCTAGTATTATCAGAAATTTTCGTAATTTTTATTGAAATAAACATGCTTTATAGCTGCAAACAAGAATCTTACCTAATACACGAAAACTCTAGGACGTTTTCCGTGCGTAGCTGGCAGTGGAATTTATTCCATCCAAATCATCATCGTCATCATCTGCTTCGTCAGCATACGTTTCTTTTTGACGTATATTTCCTGTGTTCCTTGGTCCATTTGCACTCTATAATTCGTCAGCAACAATTTTCCTTATTTTCAAGGTCCACTATTTTATGTTCACTGTCACTGTCATCTCCCATTTACGTGAATTATCTTTCCATCTACGGCCTGTTCAATAAGACCTTCTTGTGCCCACGCTTCTAAATGGATTTTTTTATGTGCTTTACGAAATCCGTCCCATTCTAAAACGGTTGAACTTTTTGAACTCCTTCCTTCGTTAACCTCCGAACTTCAGTCATGTTAAATGAATTTTTATTGTTCCGGGCAACGGTGTCCCCTTAACCTTGTTGCCCAAACCAATCTCTATTTCATTGAAATGGTAATGGAAAGGTGGGATTTTCTGACAATTTTTATTGTCCTTGAGCTTTAGCCATCTCATCTATAATATACTTGGTACCGGTGGTTTAATTCTTTCACATATTTCTAACAACTCCGCTTTTTGTAAAAATATTCTCAAATTGTATTTTATGCTCGCGAAGCAATGCTGAAATTCCGCTTTTTGTTACCATTGCGTTTGGGCCTTATCTAAAATCTTGGACTGGTATGGGCGTTGTCCCATTAACAAAAACCGATGGAGCAGAAAGGTTAGGTAGAAGTGATTCTCGGACCATTTTGAAAAACGGTGTCATGGTTCATTTCTTCGTGTATCCGTGGTTTGCTTTGAAGCAAATAACAAGCAACAATTAGGAACAAACCCCAAGATTGTACCAGCGGCAGTAAAATCACCTACCACCTTTGCCATAGAGCGCTAATGTCCTTCAGGCGTGTCATCAATCCATCCATCGAGAGAACAGTGTGGCCGGTATTTACCCCATCTTTCGTCTAACCACACAATGTTATCAAAATTTAGTCTTCACCACTCGCAGAAATCGGCAACGCCAAACAACAAAGTCATTTCTCTCTAATAAAATTCTCCTCCTATTCAGACTTTTTGTATAGAAACCCCAAAGTAAACTAAAACAACTTCTTGAGAGAAAAATGCTGCCTCAAACAAATTTGTGTCCCTTAATGAAACAACATTTTTTTTTACAGTAGGAATGTTCTTTTCTCAATAATATAACCATATACATAGACCGGCGATAGCGTGCTGTTGGAAACCATCTAAGGCAGTAACGGTTTTTCTGTTTCCTTCTTTTTTTCCCATTATCCTATAAGGTCGTATTACAAGCCCCATTTAAACGTTCTTTCTCCTTGCTAATTGCACTACGGTGCTTTTGTTTTATGCTAGCGCAGATCTGCTGATCTTTCAAAACCTTTCTCTACTGTATTAAAAATAGCCCAGTTATCCTTTTCTTTGCTGACACACACAATTACCCTGAGCGGTGAAGAAACCAGCGAGAGACCACACACAAATATCTATCTCTTTGTACTAGCGGTTTCAATTGTTTATTTTTGTTTTTTAATTGGCATTAGCCTTCTTTTTGGAGCTCGATTTTGTGTGTATTGGTGGAGATTTTAGGTCTTTCTTTTTTTGTTCTCTCTTTTATGTGGGCTTATATTTTGTTGTTTTTGGGTTGGGTGGGTTTTGTTTTTTTGTGGTTTGGGGTGGGTGGTTTTTGGTTTGTTGGTTGTTTGTTTTTTTTTTTTTTTGGTTTTTTTTGTTTTTTTTATTTTTTTTCATTCTTTTTTTTTTTATTCTTTGATTTTTATTCTAAGATATTTTTTTTAAGATCTTTTGGTTTATGTTTATTTTGTGTTTGTTGTTAGTTTTCTAGACGGTTTTTTTGATATTTCTTTTTGTTTGTTGAATGTATGTTTATATACTATTATTTCTTTTATTTTTTGTCCACTTTTTATTTTTTCTTTGTTTTATTTCTTTTCTTTCTTTTTTTTATTGTAGGAGAGAAAGTTTTTTAGAATATTTTTTTTTTTTTTTAATTTTTATCTTTATTTTTATTTTTTTTTTGATTGTGTTTTTTTTTTTTTTTTGTTTTTTTTTTTTTCTTTTTTTTTTTTTTTTTTTTGTTCTCCTCTTCTTTCCCATTATGTGATAGTTAATGTACAACGTACAGTATATAACACACACACACACTAGACAGCACCCTGATATTCGCAACAAACAGCAAAAAACACCGAACAACAGACAACCAATTTAGCAGTAAACTCGAAGTAGTCACTATGTAGCATTGAGGACTTCGCAGAGAAGCGGTCGCCGCGGGCAAAGTGGCAACAGTGCATGTTGCTATGGGAACCGCGTCAGACGCTCCTCGCTCCTATTGTTCCCAGGCGTAGCCAACCAGGCAGTTCTCCCTCTCACTTCCAACGTGAGAACGCCCCAGCACGCCGAGACGGAAGTTATATCTATTCGACTAATAAGGATGCAGTAATTTGATAGACAAAAATGATCCTAATGTTTGTGAATTGAATTTGATTCCAACAACAACGCAACATCACATTTGGCAGTAACACGAAACCGCAGACACATACAATAATTACACTGGCATTCAATATCAGACACGGACCAGACTTCACTTGGCTGACTCGTGCTATTCACAGAGAGGTTCAGATTACAATATGTCCTCTGATTGATTACAGGACATCCGACCACTAATCTTCCCTGATTGGGCTGTGGTATAGTCTATGTGTCACTCAATACCTTTTCTATCGTTTCTGGACATATTACGGACTTTTTGGGAATTTTCAATCTGACTGTAAATATATAATCACAAAATATGGAGAGAACTGGAAATTGTAAGTAGACCTAACATTTATATTTTTTCTCATGTTTTTTATTGCTAGCACGTCTATTATGATATCTCAAAACTTTATACGATTGGACATATGTTCTACAGTTTGTATAATAGAACTAATTTTTAATTTTAATTTAATATTATTTCTTTTACATTTCACATATTTGTCGATTTTAACAATTGTTCTGACTAAATAATGTAATTAAACTTCAAGTGTACAATATTACTTTTATGTTTCTTTGCTAATATTAATCATATACGTAAACTTCGAATTTCGAGTATTCATTACTACGTCCTCAGCTGTATCGAACCCCATGTGTATTGTCCAGTCGGTACAAATCGAGTGTCTGATTTTAACTGCGAGTCTCTGAATCTGATTTCAACTTTGATTTTTGACTTCTAGTTTACTAATCTTCACTTTTTTCGACTAAAGCTGCAATTTTGAGCGCTTGTGAGTCAACATAAACGTGAAGTGAACTCAATATTATAGTTTTTTAACTATTAAGTTCTTACGAAAAATTCCATTGAACATTGGAACCAGTAGGCCCACTCCAGTAGTATAATTTAGTCCATTATCACTCTATTTTTGGCAGCAATGTGACAATAAATCATTTATTTTTAACATCTAGAAGTGGTGCTTTTATGTTTATTTGCAATAATTACACATATAAGTAAACTTTGAAAATCGAGTATTGATACGATCTCAACGGTATCTAACCTCATGTTTTTCGTCCTTTCAGTACACATGGATATTCACATATGTGCTGTAAATATCTATTTAAGTTGGTCGGTCTAGTTAATCGAGTTCGTTGTTAAATGATTATGTATAACGTTATATTTTGGTCCATCTTTTCGAGACGGTGAATCGTATTGAATGCAAACTTTATTAACACATTTGCGTTCAATATACCTTTCAACATGTGTCATATATCATAGGTTTATTTTTGGAAACCGTGACCTCCATTTCCGCCACGTCCTGTTCCTTAAGTTGGATGAAACAATTTGAAGTATTATTTTCTGTATGTGATTTAGAAGAGTTCAATTTTTTATAGCTTTAACCGTTCTCCTAATATATGATTAGGACACATTAATTGAATTGCACGGTTTGATTTATAATTGGCAGTTAAAGTGGAACGGTTTCCCAGAGGTAAGCGGTAACGCAAGAAAGCAATTAAATATTATAAGCTAATTTCTATTTAAACCTCGCAAAAACACATTGTACGTGATACGACAACATCTGTCTCTAGCTAAGCACAGTGCATTATGGTTACCCGCAATAAGTAATTAAGGGTTTACTGTTACATTTGACCCTTACTGTGGTTACTGTAGATCATGGCAGCTAGGTTTAACATCGTTAATCATGTAGGTCTGTGGTAAATATATATTGGACTAATGGATAATTTTTCAGTAATTGATTTAATCCAATACAGATGCCTGTAGTTTCTACTCGGGCGATCAAATAAAGTTTTTTTAACATTTATAAGCATTCAGGGAAGCTATATTAAGGACCTCTCTTTTTAAAATAAAAAAAAAAAATATTGTACAAAGACAAAATTAATTTAACAACCTTAGATTATACGTAATTAACAACGAAGGGGAACACTTAGATGCCAAGGAAATAACGACCAAAGCAATCGGGACAAATCAGATAAACTGATAGAGAGATTAGATTAATGGAAGGAAGGTTCAGGATCTCACTGTATTTAAACTTCTGAGACACCAATAGTCTTAAGATGCGACATGACCCAATACCGTAATTACAGTTATTAAGATGATGTTACAGTATAAAAAGTACTCAACATTTTAGGTAGGCATAGATGAAAAAAATAGTTTCAAGCGGTGAAGTAGTAAAGAACAAAAGTAACCATGATCTTGGCGCTCCAAGGTAGAAATGAAGATAAAATTTTAAAAAAAAATCACATACAAGGCTCATTCCTAGTGGATTTTCGAAGTTAAGTAATTGTATTTAATATTTTCCACTACACTATACAATCGTTAATTTCGTTCTGATCATATATGATCTACTGATCTGCATCTGATCATAAAAAGTGCTGGAAATTCAATAAGTTATCCGTTCAGGCGTGAAGTCTGCAGTTACCTTCAGACTCTGAAGTTTGAAGATCTTCGACCAAATATTTACTTCTGCGTACTTAATTTGCTATATGCGTTATCTTAATTGCCCGTGCTGCTGTTTTTTATCAGTAAGTTAAATAAAAAATAATGTTAAAATTTATTTGTTTTAATCTGGGTTTTTAGTATGTCTATATAAACTCTCTGAACCATTTGATGTTTTAAGTAACCTGAAGTAAGGAAACTATGTAAACCTTTGGAAATCACTAAAACTTCGAAAACTTTGTAAGTTTATATCATGCCTTTTTAGTTAGTAGTAAAAGGAAAAACATGAGAACGAAAATATGGATAAAACTCTGTGTTTTTTTTTTTAGTTATACAACATTCCGAAAGGCGGATCCTGTTTAAAGATTTTCTTGGGAAGTTGATAAGCCTCCTTTACCGCCTAATAAAGTGTTGAAATTTTAAAGGATTGCGCTAGACCTGAGTTATGTTAATTTACGTTTCTTCTTCAAGAATACGCACGCACAAATTATGTAAGTGTAATTATTATATCATTGTCTATGATATAAGAAATAATAATGACGTAAATTAATTTAGTGTGCATAACCTTCTTAATTTAACCCTTCTTTTAAAACAAATCAATGAAAAAATCTATTCCTTATTTCCTAACAATATACTGAGTGATTACGCTACTCCACGTGTTACAAAGCAGGCTTTGCTAAGGTTACGTGCAAAATTTCAAATCTATATAGCTCATTTCCATCTCTAGATACACTGCAGACTGATATACATTCACAAGGAAAAGGAAAATGAAAATCCCTCCGTTAGACAAAAGATAATTGGTGTTAACCTAATGGAAGATTGGCTTCAATGACGATAGGTCAAATTCCACAGCTGGACATGCACCAGCACAGAACTAATTCTTTTATTTGGGAAGATGTCATCATGCCTAAAGACATGATTGCCTAATGTGCAAAACTCAAATAGTACAGATGGAACCTTTCTTGAGGTATCTTGCTACATGACAAATTCACATTTTCGCTCTGAAACTCAGGTGTTGCGGCAGTGTTTAAATTAAATTAAAGTTACGCCTTATTTTATCAGGCGAAGTTAGGGTTGAGAAGCCTTCTTAACACCTAGACCAATGGCTTAAAGGTGACCTCCAAACCATCATCAATGGCCGGACATAGGAGCATCCAGCGTCCAAGAAGTAGCCATATTCGACGTTACTTAATGCAGATGTCTCGCGATAGTCGCCATACCCGTTATACTGTGTCATTAATAAAAAAGATCTGGGAAGTATGCGAGGTAATACAAAGTAAGAGTGCGCTTAAGTGAAATGTTACTGGTTTTTAACATTCCATCCGGTCTATTATATTTTCTTTTAATAACTATTCTCTTTTAATTAAAATATTCTCTTTGATATATAACGTTCATAGATATTGAAATACTATAGCGCTATTTCTATAATGCTTATAATATTATTGTCTGTAAAATTCAATTTAGAACTTCCAGTGGAGAATTAGTCAACTGAATGTCTTGAAAAAGTGCTTTGTTTTGATTTATGTAATTTAATTTTATAATTTATAATTAATTTAAACATTTACAATAGCCTTAAGAGTACTAAATAATACATTAGCTACCTTTAGTGTCTAGAAGGAAGACCACCTTAATGAGTATAATTTTTAAATTAAATTTTCAGGTAAATTTAAGGAAAAAACACTGTAAAACTTTGAGTTCGGAGTACACTAACAAATTATGTAATATAATGGTAGGAAAATTGTTTTCATAGAGAACATACATATTTTCAAAACATATCTTTCTTAAAACAGTCTTTAAATGCTCATTTTCAGACATTGAATATTGCTGAAAAATGACGCATCGGACATTACGAGATGGTAAATAGATTTACTCCCTATATCCATGTTTATCGTATGTGGAGACGTTTAAATTATACATTTGATTTAATGATTTTTATTCCAAACAATACGGTTCAACCAAGTACTCATTGGGATTTATTGTCAATTAATTTCAGGAAAATAAGAGAGAAGAATTTAATGATGTGACTTGGAGAGGATATAAATCCCAAGGATATAAATAACAGTAGGATTTGTCTTTACAGTGTCAGCATTGTCACTAATGAATGCTGTAAAATCTATAAATGTTAGATTGTTATTTCCTTACGAAAAACTTAATACTTTATAATACCGATTTATTTATATATAATACATTCTTTACGGAGTACTAAATATGGGCATATGCCAAGTTGCAGTCCAATACTAGCTCACAATAATAATTTGTGTCAAATTTTTGTATTTTCCAATGTGTGTTGAGGTTTGGTTATAGATAATCAGAGATATAAATTGCACCCATTTGTAAGTATCTTATTAGGACGTAACTTTCTACTTAACACGTTCTTTCCGACTCTATTCAGAAATGAGACCAAACTGTCTACCCCTTTTATATTGCTGAAGGGTATCTGCGCTGTTAACATTTTATTGAAATACACCTATCATAATTATTTCACAATACCAGCAGTTACAATATCTTAATGCAATATTTCGTAAAAAAAACCGAGGTGAAGATAAACATTACCAGAATACTCAAAATATACACTTTAAAAATGACAAAAATATTGAATCGTCATTTGCTAAAAACGTATGGTAAATCATTTAATAACTTTGTTTTTGGTTATTCTCATGAAATCCAATTCATTTAGTTGGCAGTCATAAGTAACATAGTGGCGAAATAATCCATTCGTTGAATCTAACTATGCAGATTGTAGTATTTGCAATTTCTGAAAGAGATACACTTTTGAGATATAAATTTATAGCCCCGTGATAGGATCTGCTAAGAACGCGGAAAAAAAGTTATGAAATTTTGAGGTTGATCAGGCTGTAAAATAACCCTCAGGTTACCAAAGATCACGTGTAAGGGGAAACTGTTTAAAGATGGAGAAAAGGTTTTTAACGGATAACTATGTTAGCAGCATTCTAGAAAAAATATATTTGCAAATTATTAAAAAAATTATAGTCCGTAGGGACAATGCCAATTTCTTACGCATATCAACACAATGCAGGCGTGATATCTTCAATAAGACTTTTGATGTGCCAAATTTATTTCTCTAGGTATTATCAAATTTTTGTATTGTGCATACTTTTCAGAGGGATCTTTTTTCTAGGTGGCATTATAATGTGCGGGGATATTTAACCCATACATAACTTAATTTACCCTTAAAGGTAACCTCTTCAACACCTTTTTCAAAGGGGGGAGGGAATATTTCTATTCTTCCAAAAAAAACCAAAAACAATATTTGAAACATGTATG
The DNA here is from genome assembly GCF_021130785.1 of Homalodisca vitripennis. Taxonomy (NCBI): domain Eukaryota; kingdom Metazoa; phylum Arthropoda; class Insecta; order Hemiptera; family Cicadellidae; genus Homalodisca; species Homalodisca vitripennis. The sequence goes on from NC_060213.1 coordinate 696,362, forward strand.
GTGAAGATTGTAAATAGATATCTCATTTGGTTTCAAATTGGTGTACAATTGTCTGCCTGATATACCTGGCCCGCAGGAAATCTAAAGAATTAAATGCGATATAGACTTAAAATTATGTATGAACCTCAAAAAAAAGCTGTTACGCTACAATTAATATGATTGTACTCCTTACTTGTAATACGTTAGTACAGAGTTTTACATGAATTTAACATACTTGAGTTGTGAACATTTTCCAAAATACATTCTTAGTAGGTGTCAAAAAACATATTAAGAGCTAAAGCTTAATGGGGTCATAATATTTAGCTATATATATATATATATATACATTAAATTGTATAAATGGCAATAGCCTTATTTAATTTCAATAAAACATTGAATCACAAAAAAAGTACTTGCTCCGCCGGGAGTCGAACCCGGAATCTCATCACTTGCCGGGTGAATGTGCTACCATTACACCACAGAGCGCTTTACTTTTTCCGATTCAATTATTTTGTATTTGGCCGTATCTGTCACATATACGTTTAAATAAGCAAACTAACATATGATCAGAAGACAAAATACCTGTCAAACGACTTTTATTTACATTAAATTGTATAAATGGCAATAGCCTTATTTATACAATTTAATGTAAATATAAGGTGTGTGTGTGTGTGTGTGTGTGTGTGTGTGGTGTGTGTGTGTGTGTGTGTGTGTGTGTGTGTGTGTGTGTGTGTGTGTATGGATTAAACTAGGTAATACGAAATTTGATGGTGTTATTACTGGATCTAAACTTATTATTTCTCTACTTGTCTAAAAACTGATTTAACGAACTTGGACTAACGAAAATATGTTTTATAATGACCTTTTAAATCATGCGGTTAAAATTTTTTTCTCGTAAAGCAATCAATAGAGGACGACTATATAAATAAGATATTATACTGACATATTTTCACAAAAGTGCGATAAGCTTAAGCTCTGTAGTGTGATACAATAAAGGTCACGTCTCCCACATTAATCTTTTACGATGTTCTCAGATAATACCTTTATGTTGGGTTGTAAAGTTGGTATTAAGGTTGTTGAATATAACGACACTAGCTTCAAAACTTTAAGCTGGGGGGGTTATTTATCACCCTAATGCTATAAAAGAATCCCATAATCGCTTTCGAAATAATAATCCTTGATCTGTGTGGATTGATAAATTCTTTATAAAGTGACAATAATTGTAAACTTAGGACATTTTTATCCCTATTATGATTTACCAAGTACAATTCCAGCAGAATTTTCTCAGTGAAAGTCAAACTGCGTATAATATTAATGTTTTATAGAGACACAAGAACAATGAAACAAAACAAGAAGAAATTTAAACAAATTCCTAAAATAAATCCGAAATTCTTAAATATTTCCTGAATTAAGTATAAAATGTTAAACAATAAGGCACCTACCTTATGAATTTAGTTGTTGGCTTTACCATAAAACATATAATTATGTTTGTTAACCTAATAATAATTATAAAGTGTCTTTATTATTACATTTTGCTTTCATGTGTAAACTATTCAACTGATTGGACTAAAACTCCACATAGACATTCTTGCATTACATGGTATGAACTTTATGCCTGTTTTTATTTCAAAAATCCCTCCGAGCTAGAACCCACTGGTCTCTAAATCAGCAAAAAATCCCATTAGGTCTCTAAACTTGTGGAATATTAATTGACGGATTCTGTAATAGTAATCAACTTTTTCTTATGAACATTTTTTCATGACAGTTACAACGATATATTAAATTAACTAGCTGTTTCCCGCGACTTTGCAAGCACGCTTTTCTTAAGATTTGCCAGTGTATGTAAAACTTCTGGTTTAATTGAATTATATTTACAACACCGATGTAGATTTTGCCTTATTGCCACGATTAAGAAAATATGTAGTATGTTTATAGTCATTGTGCACGTACATGTACTTTATCATAAAGTAGATAACTTTGCGACGATTTTCGAAAACTGAATTTGGAAAGACTGGGTCCTAAATAATAAACGAGGTCGTGAAACGTTGATTGGAAGGTAGGCATACGATATTAACACCAAAACACCGTGCCGGTTCGTAGAGGGAGCGGGCAGCCAGCTTTGATTTTGTAACTCCGACCACAGAAAACTCCAAGATGTCCTTGCCCTATCGAATTCAGAAGAGAAGAGGACAAGAAACCTAATTTCAGATATCTAGAAAACCTGAAAATACTAGAACCAATCAAAAAGCCAGAAAGCCACAGAAACATCTAGAAGGAGAACAACCATCTGGTAAAACAGATGGCTCGACCAGCTGTAAGGAAACAGCTCCCGGTCCGTCCAAAGACTAACAAAATAAAGTGGCAAACGCCACATCCTCCCCCTCTACCCCGGGAGAGAAAAGAAAAAAACTCAAAAGGATAAGGTAGGAAGACAAGGACGGAAAGATTAGATACTACAACTGGTACTGCTGTCGTTAGCAAACAGCTAGAAATAGCTCTAGTATGGATATCCTGCACGCTCGCGAGGCGCTCCAAAAGCGTAACGGCTAGAATCCATTCCGACTGACCACACTACTCAAGATTAAATCTTTTTAGTTTAAAGAGGCTTGAGGAAAAGCCTAGTAGTAGTAAAAAAAAACTTGAACAAAATTAACTACTTTCTGTGGTAGCTACCAATAAATAAAGGTCTGAAGTGTTGACACAAGGATGGGTTTTTTCGTTTGTTTCTACATCACTAATACGCTTGGTGGTCAAAAGGCTACAAGAGGGTGTTCCAGTAAGGTTGGGAAGGAAATTAAATAAGTGTACACTTATTAGCCAAAGCTTATTAGCCAAAGCACTTCCTAAAGTCTCCACCATCCGGGTATCTCCACCCCGGAACCCAAGGGCCACTTAAGCACCCGAATGGAAACCCCGAACGGCTGGCGGAACTCCTTGGACCACCGGGAGAGTATTACTCCAGACATAAGGTCTGTATTTTTTTTCTTCAAAGATGGGAGGAACAGAAGGGATGAAGAGACCATTCCAAAGCGAAAATTAAAAATATGAGAAAATTACACCCATCATAATATCAACAGACCCAAGTTCGTGTTGTAAAGGCTAATTAGGTAAAAACCTGGTACTGGCAAAATTTAGCAAAAGTGGGCCAGTACTCTCCTCCCCCTACGGGACGGCTGAGAAAAAAAAAATTGGTGGCCAGTGGGAAAAGACAAAATAAAGTTTTATTTTTCCATACTAGTTTTTTAAATTTAGAGACTTGGAGCAAATAAATTCAGGCTCTTAAAAGGCGTGAAAGAAAAACTGTAGAGCTACGGGAAGAGCTTAACGGAGTAAGGAAATCATTTGGTCGTGGTAAAGTGGTTTAATTAGGAACTTTATAAACAAAAAAACAACTAGTTTCTAAGTGTTGGCCAGGAAAGGCAAAAAAAAACCCTGAAACCTACGGAAAAGAGACCCAAAAAAAACTAACTGGGCCAAAACCCAACAAAATTAGGTTAACAATCAATAAACCTCTAAAACAATAACAATAAAAAAGCCTTCAAAGGATAACAGTAACAACAGTAAAAAAAAAAACTTCCAATATAAACACTAAACAGCAAATAAATAAGATAGCTGCTGGAAACATTTAGCAGCTTCAGAGACAAAATTATAAAGTCTTAAAGACACAAAGAGATAACAACAACAACTAACTACAAAAAATATATAGACAAACTACAATCTTCAACAATATTTTCAACAATAAAAACTAAACCTATCCATCGCTGCTAACTTAGCTGAATAACAAAGAATTCCACCTACTGCCAAAAGACTGACCCTACTAAGCAAGAGAAAGACAAAGAAAAGGAAAAGGGAAAGAAAATGTAAGCTTGTGTTGTAAAATGTAATGGGTTGGCCGAACCAAGGATAGCAGGCTGCGCGACTGCATTAGGGAATGTTAAAAATAAATAAACATAAAATTCACTCCCAATGTACAGACTAGAAAAATTGCCGAAGCAAAAAAAATTCTCTAAACAGCCAATGCTAATCCTGATCCCGCCGTGTATATGTACTGTAAAAGAAGAGGAGTAAAAGTATCAGAGTGTTAATGTGGTGTAAGGAAGAGAAGAAGAAGAAGAAGGAGGAGGGAAAAAACTAAACTAACATCACTATGCCCTAAACCATCCCTATAAACGTCCCGGCAGCGGTGCTTTGGTCTTAGATAGGCCCAAAATATTTCTTTAGGTGGGAAACATGGGCCGACCTAATAAGTTTCCCTGACTTGGGACACCTCAATGTCACGGTGACTGGAGAGGTAAAATCATGAATAACCAGAGGGCGTGACCACAGAGGTTGCAGTTTGGCTGAAAATTTGATTAGCCGCATTACTCAAATTTACTCGTCGAAACATTGCCAAATCACCGATACGAAAATTAACTGGTAAACGACCTTGGTTGTACTGCCGAGCAACTTTTCGGTGTGCAACCTCCAACCGATCCAAGGCCTGAGACCATCTCCTCTGCATGTCTCTGGAATCTTGTGTTTGGAGGAGATCATCCAAATTCCAATTGTTTTCCAGGGGAGAAGTAATTTTGTAGCCAAGGAAAATTTCAGCAGGAGAGGTGCCAATTGACTCATGCTTAGCCGAATTAAAAGCGACTTGGAATAAATGGAGATTAGTGTCCCAGTCAGTATGATTTTGAGAATGGAAAATTCTCAAGGCAACGCCGAGGTTTTTATTAACTCTTTCAGCAATTGACGGCTTCGGATAATATGGCGAGGTCATAACGTGTTTGATACCAAGTTCCAGACACATGTTATCGAACTGTCTGGATTTGAAACAACCACCACGGTCGGTGACGAGTTGTGAGGGGAAGCCAAAATACGCGAACAAGCCCTTATGCAAAAGATTCACCGTAGTAGGAGCGGTAGCATTTTTAGCAGGCAAAATCACTGTATATTTTGAAAAGGCGTCAACGATTGTAAGAAGCCATTTGTGGCCTTTTTTTGTTCTAGGAAGAGGTCCCACGTAATCAACAAAACACCCGTTGAAAAGGCCTGGTTGCTAATTGAGAAGCCAAAGGGCCTACCTTAGTATTTTGAGCCTGTTTGCATCTCTGACAGAAAGGACAAGCCTTTACCCTCTCTTGGATAGCCTGCTTCAGGTCGGTAGAAAAGAAAATTTGACTAATCCGATCCCAAGTTTTCTTGAATCCCAGATGAGCTCCGAGAGGTGACTCATGGTAAACTTTAAACAATAGGTCGTAGAGTTTGCTAGGTACCACTACTCTAGGTTTGGATTGATTAGGCAATTGGTGAACTAAAATGCCTTGAATTACAGAATAATTTTGATTGGGATTAGTACCCTTCAAAGATTTCACAATATTGCGAATTTGAGCATCTTGCTCTTGGTGGCCTTTGATGTCTTTGAAGGCTTCCGGTACAGAAAAAAGAATAAAAGCCTGTGTGTGGTCGGTTTTATTTTTGAATAGTAGAACTCTGTGATGAATCGGTTTGGGGCTCAAATAAACGCGAGAGGCAGTCGGCCACAACATTGTCTTTGCCCCTAACATGCTTGACAGTAAATTGAAAGGCATTGATGAGAGTGGTCCAACGTGCTATTTTTCCTACCTGGCGAGGATTGTTAAGTAACCATGAGAGTGAGGAATTGTCAGTCTCAAGCGTGAAGGAACGATGCTCTAAATATTGTCTAAATTTTGTAAAGGCATAGACTACTGCCAAAGCTTCTAAATGGAAAGTTGAATAGTTCCTCTCGTGTACATTTAAAGGACGGCTCGCAAAAGCTATAGGGTATATTTGGCCCTGGATTTCCTGAGACAGCACTGCACCTACAGCAGTACCTGAAGCATCAGTTGACAGAATAAACGGGGCATCAAAATTTGGTAAGCGTAGGACCGGAGCAGAGACTAAAGACCGTTTAAGTTTGTGAAAAGCATTCTGTTGCTCCTCACCCCATATGAAATTTACATCCTTTCTCTTTAACCTATTCAACGGCTCACAGATTGACGCGAAATTGGGAATAAATTTAGAATAAAAGGCACACATTCCAAGAAACCTGCTAAGCTGCTTAGTATTTTTGGGTTGAGGGTAGTTGTCGATAGGGCGAGTTCTATTTGGGTTGATGGTAACTTTCCCATCTTCGAAGACGTGGCCTAGAAATTCTATTTTATGAGAGGCAATGACCATCTTTTCTGGGTTAACTGTTAACCCTGCCCTACTAAGTCGGTCAAGGACTAAATCGAGATGTCTTTGGTGATCTTCCAGATTTTCAGAAAAAATAACAAGGTCGTCGAAATAGCAGAACAAGAAATCAAATTTCACATCACCAAAGATTTTATTTATCAACTGAGTCAGTATCATGCTACCACTAGCTAGACCAAAAGGGAGGTAATTGTATTCCCATTGGCCAGTGCTTGTGACAAATGAAGTGTACTTCTTGGAAGCCTCATCAAGTGGTATCTGGTTGTAAGCGGACACCAAGTCTAACATAGAAAAGATCTTAGCCTTGCCTAGAAATTGAAAAGAAGACTACCGTAGGCATCGGAGTTGAATCGAGCTCCAAGACATTGTTTAAGGCGCGGAAGTCAACCACCAGGCGTGAAGAACCTCCCTTTTTAGGTACTAAAAATGCTGGACTGGAGTAAGGGGAAGTTGAAGGTCTAATAACGCCTTTCTCCAGAAGGCCTTCGATATGCTCACGAATTAAAGCCATTTTCGGGGGAGCATAATGATACGGACGGCACCTGAACGGCTTGTCTGACTTGACAGTGATAGAATAAGTCAAAAGGTTAGTTTTACCCAGCTGTTTGGTCACAGTTTCGGGAAAACACCGCAGAATATTTTTAAATGTCTGAACTTGGGAATTATCAAGCCTCTCTCCAAAGATAGGTCCCAAACTAACATCCTCTGCCTGTTCATCCTCTTGGTTTTCGGCTATAACTAGTGAAGTGTCAAAGGGAAAAGACACCTGGCGTTGAGCCGCATTAATGCTCATTTCAGAGGCCTGAATGAAGTCGAGTCCAATCAAAACAGGAACCGGTAAGTTGTTAGTAACAAGAAAAGGGAAAGTCCAAGAGAAACAAGCTAATTTGAAATGAATATGGGCCAAAAATTGAAAGGAGACATCTGAACCATTTGCAGCTGTAGCCGTCAATGAAGTTTCTTCAACTTTCTTCACGACACCCTTGAGTTTAGAGAGAGTATCAAATACGCTTTTAGCTACGATAGATCTGGTAGAACCAGTATCAATCACAGCAGAAGACTTAATGTTAGAAAAAGCAATAGGAATTTCTAGGGGTTTGACCTTGGGCAAAGCCGGAGCTAAAGGATTAATGGGCCTAGTCTTCTTGGGGAATGCCGGCCCTTTCAGCGAATTCCCCTTTTGGAGTTTAAATTAACCGCAGGATTAGCGGAACTATAATTATGGTTTTGATTATTCCTATTATAGGAAAACCTCCGTTCCTGGTTTGGCCTACTATTGTTCCCTGGTAGCATATTATCTTGCAATTGATTAGAATTACAAACTTGGGGGTTCAGCCGCTGATTGAAAGCATTATCATAGCCATTTGCCCTTACTTGGCCCTGCCTAGAATTATTGGGTTGAGAATGAAAGTTCTGGTAAGGTCTACTATTATTGTAAGGCCCGCTTCCTTGCCTTTGGTTACCTCCAAAACGAATGGTTTGGATAAAATGTGCTATAGGGGGTTCTCTTAGCGGCGTCTCGGTCGAAGTTTGTACCCGAACCACGGTAAAATGTTCTGTTATTATAACGATTATTTTGGAAAAGATGTCCAGCGTATTGTAAATTAGTATTATCATAAGTGACATTTTTATTAGAATCTATTGCAGCTTCCTGAGATTCAGAATTGCCATACCCTAACGGAGCTTGAACAGTGTTGACCGTCAAACTCTCAATCATGGAAACCATGTTTTTCAGTTGTTGTACTGTGGTAGGGGGTTGAAGACCTGCAAAAGCTGCCCTAGTATGAGGGTTGAGACCGGTAAAAATAGTTGTAAAAATCTCGCCATCACTTATTTCTGGTCCAAGAATTTGGAAAATGCTAACAATGTCAGTAAGATAATCAGCATAAGGTTCTGACAGTCGTTGTTGTCTATACATGAGTTTAGACTGAATGTCTCTAATGGCCCTAGATGAGAAAAAGGTAAACCTAATTGTCTGCAGAGCATTCGGCCAGGTAGAGTCAGCACTCACGAGACCCATCCACACATCACGAAGTCTGCCTTCAGTGCGTGCCACAGCGTTTAATAGAATAGTTTTATCTGAACCTAAATTTAACTCTACTATTTTTTGGATTTTTACGAGAAATTCTGTTAGCTGAAATAAATCTGTACCAGAAGTAATGGGTACCTCTCTAAGCATATCCCGCAAAATGTTAGGGAATGAGACATCGTCCCTGTTATATGGCCTATTTTGGGTTGCAATTTCTTGGGCTACCGTCTTAGCAGTCGCTTCAATAGCATTTAAGGTCATTGTATGCAGACTCTTCACTAAACCACCAAGATCCACTGGCACTACAGGGGGCAGCACAGTACAAGTTCCTACTTCGTCCTGTTTTAAACTGGGATTATCCACTAAATCATCCGTTACGGGTACCCTTGGTTCATCCGCAGATTCCTCCAAGTCACTCACGACCCCTTCGCTAGACCGAGCCACAAATTCACTTAGCTGCACACGCATGGCATCAAGCTTATCCTTGGGTTTAATTCCCCATAGCTTGCATTGTTCGCGGGCTTCCTCAATAGTCAACTTTTTAATCCAAGACACAGTCTTTGGAACATTATTTAAATCGAAGAACTTCATCTCGTAAAAGGTTCAATAATCAACAATAAATAAACACAAATCACAACAAACAAGTTTAAACAATAAATTAATCAAAGACACATGAGAGCGTGGACAGATATTCCACACAAACTAGAGAGCAGTAAAAAAAAATTCAGAAAAACATTAGGGCAATTTTACTGTGGTGTGTGAAAAAGTACAAGTTGTAAAAAAAACTATTATAAATTTATAGTATTACAAATAAATAAAAGCATATAGTACATTTCCTTATTATTACCATGAAACCAAATTCCAGTATCACCAACAGGTGAAGGCAGAAAATACAACAAGTTTGGCTTTCAGAACAAAAAAAAAGTCGGTTGCCATCAGTCGGGGGTAGACTCAATTTGTTTCCTCTCAAAAGGTTGAGAAAGTTCAAAGTAATCAAAAAAACCTAACAACACCTTTCCAAACCTAAAAGAATAAGAGAGGGAAACAAAGTAAACAAAAGAATTAATCAAAAGCAAGAGCAACTGTACCGTAGAAGAGCAAAAAAATATGTGGAGCAAGTCGTAAAGTAGCGCTACAGGTAACTACTACATAAAGTTCAACAAGGCCCAAGTGAACAAGACACAACCCTAAAATAGTAAACTCTCCCTTAAAACTGTAAATAAATTAGAACACCCCCAAAAAAAATCTCTTTTGAGGCCAAGAATCCAAAAAAAAAAAAAACCCCAGTGAAAAATTAAAAATTAAGAAATTAAAGACCAAAGGAAAAAAAAAATTATTTAACCACTTAAGGCTTAAATTAGGCTTAAACTGAAATTTAGGTAAGTTAAACACCCGAAGCTGAATCAAGCAAGCTGACATATCAATCAATTCAAAGAGTCCACTAGGGTTTGGTATATTATAAAATAGTGAACCCTCAAGGTGGCAAACTATAGTTTTAAAAGTTTGTAAAAGAAAGGATGTTTCAACATTTTGGAAAGAAAGTTTAGTTTTTGTAAGTAATTAAATCACTTATATGTATGTCAGCACGTCAAATCCAACCCCAAGCTGCAACTTCATAAAAATTACAAAACAAGCCTAGGCCTATGTTACTTTCAATACTAGTTGAAACTAAAGGTGTACTCCATATTAACTTTAACTGTTTTAAATTAAACAGGCACTAGTCAAAAGAATCAAAGGGCTATTAATAATAGACTATGAAAGAATTATTATTTTTACAATAACATTAAAGTTTTGAAGAAGGTTTTAGAAAAAAAAATTGCAAACTGTTAGACTAAATCAACCCCTTAAGCTTGAACTGCCCCGAACAATCAAATAGCATAGGCCTACATAAAAGTTTGACATGTTTCTAAGTAGAAAAATTATCAGATAAATTTAACAGTAAACACTTCACTTACCTTGTGTATAGACTAAGATTAAATTAACAAAATTGTGTAAGACTCGAATAAATTCAACGCAGTAGACAAAATCATCAAATTAGTGCTATTAAAAATTTAAACTCTTATCAACTTAAAACATGTACAAGTGGAGTAAATCCGCTGGAAGAATAAATAAATAACTAAATAATTAATTAAATCCTAGAATAACAACAATTAATTGCATTTGGAACTAAGGGTAGGTGTGGAAAGGTTAAAAATTTTAATTAAATCAGAAGTAGAGATGAAATATCAGAAGGAAAGCAAGTTATATATAAAAAAGAACACTTTTAATTATAAGCCAACCCAAAGTAAATAATCTGGTGAAACTGAATGGGGGTTTCAAATATTAACCAGAAAGCTAAGAACTTTAAAAACAAAAGGTAGGCTATACATAGGCGGCAGTACAATACGCAGTCACCAACAGCATCTATGAAATCCTTCGACTTTACTTGCACAGATCTGAGCCAAAGTTTAAATTAAAATACTAAAAGGTGCTAATTAAAGTTTAGAAAGCACAGTTAATTAAGTACCAGGTATGTTTAAGGCAACAGGCTACACTGTAGGTGAAAGTAAAAGTTAGGTTAAGAGTTAACTTGGTGAGAGAAAAAAAAAATTATTAAAATTGGTTTTAAAGTAAAATTTTAAGCTAGAAAAAATCAACCAAATACCTATGCCTAAATAATTAGTGAGAATAAGTTACTAAAGTTTAAGAAATACTGCCACTCACATGTTCAATTATTACACAACTAGGCTTAGGTAGCAGTTGGTTGCAAGAACTGCTTGGCTCAGACTTGCACATTAAAAACAAGCTACTTCGAAAAAGTTTAACATTTTGAGTAAAAAAGGCAGTGTAAGGAAAATTTAGAAAACTAAAAAAATTTAGAAAAAACGTCTACCCCTTTAAAAAAACTTAAAACTAGGACTTAGCTCTCATAGCTGTGTAGAATTCCTCCGCTCCCACCGGCAAGCCTAGCCTTTCCATTTCAAACCACGATCTGCTACCAATTTGCGACGATATTCGAAAACTGAATTTGGAAAGACTGGGTCCTAAATAATAAACGAGGTCGTGAAACGTTGATTGGAAGGTAGGCATACGATATTAACACCAAAACACACCGTGCCGGTTCGTAGAGGGAGCGGGCAGCCAGCTTTGATTTTGTAACTCCGACCACAGAAAAACTCCAAGATGTCCTTGCCCTATCGAATTCAGAAGAGAAGAGGACAAGAAACCTAATTTCAGATATCTAGAAAACCTGAAAATACTAGAACCAATCAAAAAGCCAGAAAGCCACAGAAACATCTAGAAGGAGAACAACCATCTGGTAAAACAGATGGCTCGACCAGCTGTAAGGAAACAGCTCCCGGTCCGTCCAAAGACCAACAAAATAAAGTGGCAAACGCCACAAATTTTCGTATTTTCCAATATGTTTTTAGAGGGTTTGTTATAAATATTAGAGATATAAGTTGCACGCATTATTAAGCATCTTATTAGGACGTACGTAACTTTCTACTTAACACGTTCATTCCGACTCTAATCAGAATGAGGCCAAACTGTATACCCCGTATATATTGCTGAAGGGTATCTGCGCTGTTAACATTTTAATGAAATACACCTATCATAATTATTTCACAATACCAGCAGTAACAGTATTTTAATGCAATATTTCGTAAAAAACCGAGGGAAAGATAAACTTTGCCAGAACACTCAAAATATACACTGTAAAATGACAAAAATGTTGATTTCGTCATTTGTTAAAAACGTAGGGTAAATAAATTTAATAACTTTCTTTTTGATATTCTCATGAAATCCATTTCATTCAGTTGGGAGTTTATAATTAACATAGCGGCGAAATAATCCATTCGTTGAATCTAACTATGCACATTGTAATGTCTTCGCGATTTCTGAAAGAAACCCTTTTGAGATATAAATTTATAGCCCCGTGATAGGATCTGCTAAGAACGGAAAAAAGTTATGAAATTTTGAGGCTGATCAGGCTGTAAAATAACCCTCAGGTTACAAAGATCACGTGTAAAGGAAAACTATTTTAAGATGGAGAAAAGGTTTTAACGGATAACTATGTTAGCAGCATTCTAGAAAAATATATTTGCAAATTATTAAAAAAATTATAGTCCGTAGGGACAATGCCAATTTCTTGCGCATATCAACACAATGCAGGCGTGATATCTTTCAATAAGACTTTGATGTGCCAAGTTTATTTCTCTAGGTATTATAAAATTTTTTAATGTGCATACTTTTCAGAGGGATCTTTTTTCTAGGTGGCATTATAATGTGCGGGGATATTTACCCATACATAACTTAATTTACCCTTAAAGGTAACCCCTTTAACCCTTTTTTCAAAGGAGGGAGGGAATATTTATATTCTTCCAAAAAAAAAAACCAAAACATATTTGAACATGTATGGTGAAGATTGTAAATAGTTTAGTTTGTGTTTGTGTATAGTTGTGGTGTAGATTTGTTTATCTCATTTGGTTTCAAATTGGTGTTCAATTGTCTGCCTGTATACCTGGCCGCAGGAAATCTAAAGAATTAAATGCGATATAGACTTAAAATTATGTATGAACCTCAAAAAAGGCTGTTACGCTACAATTAATATGATGTACTCCTTACTTGTAATATGTTAGTACAGAGTTTTACATGAATTTAACATACTTGAGGTGTGAACATTTTCCAAAATACATTCTTAGTATGTGTCAAAAACATATTAAGAGCTAAAGCTTAATGGGTCAATAATATTTAGCTATATATACAGGGTGTTCTGAAAAAAAGGTGCCCATAAGTCAGGGCGTGATTCCTCACATCAAAATAAGAAAAAAAAGGTCTAATTAACATAGGTCCGAAAATGCTTAGTTACCAAGTTATACAGGGTGAAAGATTTCGTCTGAATTTCAGTTCCCCTGCTGCAACGAAGCCCTACGGGTATTTGTTGGCTGTTAATTAAGATGTACAATTAAGCGTACTTTATGTAAAATGAACTGAAAAATTGAATAAAACCGTTTCCAGACCTGTAGCTACAGTAATTTTTAAGATATGTGACGAAATACGCGAAACTTGGTCCCGAAAAAACAAGTTACATTTAGGTTTGAAGCAGATTTACTATGTTAAATGTACAATAAACACAAAATATTTTTTCAGGGTACTTGTAGAAAATTTAATTTCGAAGAGAAAGATGTAAAATAAGTCTATAATAGACAAACGCAAACTTTAAAAAATAATCCTTAATTACATAGAAAACGCATGAAAAATATACAAAATCTGTTAAGCTCTCTACAAATGTAATATTGAAATTAAAACTGCTGTTTTATTAAAATATTTGATTTGAGAAACAAAATAATTTCTATTTAAAACATATGTTTTAACAATGTAACATTGTTTATAATAATTTAAATAAACATTACAAGCAGCTATTTTTCCATTGCTCATTAAGTGCGTGTGTTGGTCTGTACTTTAATACAAGTTAGTGCGAGTGCCGTTGAAGTTAATTTTTGATAGCTAATAATATCTTATTCATCATGGCAGGTAATATGAATATTATGTACACTAATGGTGAAATGGCAGACATGCATTTAATGTACGGTCTTGCACATTGCAACAGTCGTCAGGCTAGACGACTCTATCAGGAACATTTTCCTCATAGACAGTTACCGACTCATAAAATGTTTTCTTCCATTCATAGAAGGGCTAAGCGAGACGGGAACCTTTAAATCTGGAAAAGTTGGTAGATCAGGACGGCCACGTACAACGTGTACAGCTGAATTGGAGGAGGGCGTGTTGGACGAAATAGAGAATCATCCTGGAAGAAGTACTAGAGAACTAGCCTTGGATTTCGGTGTTAGTAATTCAATTGTCTGGAAGATTTTACACGAGCAGCAGTTGCATTCTTATCACTATCAAAGGGTCCAGGCTCTTTTGCCTCGAGATTACTTTCCTCGTGTTCAGCTATGCCAATGGCTTATCCAAAGGTGCAGAAATCCACATTTTTTAAATTACATTATCTTTACTGATGAAGCAAAATTTTCAAGAATGGCTATTCTTAACACCCACAATACTCACATGTGGGCAATTGAAAATCCACGTGCTATTTCAGAGAACCGTCACCAATATCAGTTTTCTATAAACGTATGGGCTGCTATTCTGGGTGATAAATTTTTTATTAGTTTTTTTACCTGATACGCTCAATGGTGAAAATTATTTACATTTCTTGACGACTAATCTGAATGAGTTACTCGAAGATGTGCCACTATACACACGCAACAACATGTGGTTCATGCAGGATGGAGCTCCAGCTCATTACACATTACAAGTAAGAAGAATTTTTTAAATGAAGCATATCCATACAGATGGATTGGTCGAGGAGCCCCAGTAGCATGGCCTGCAAGGTCACCTGACCTCAATCCTCTAGACTTTTTCTTATGGGGACATTTAAAGACGCTTGTCTACGACTCGCCTGTGGATACCATAGAAGAGTTGCGAATAAGGATTGTTAACGGGATTCAAAGGATACGTGAGACACCTGGGATCTTCGAAAGAGTTCGGGCAGTCTATGAGAAGACGGCTGGATGCTTGTATTTTGAATGAGGGGAAACATTTTGAACATCTACTGTGACGTGGTTAGTTTTTTAGGACAAGTGTAACTTTTTTTGTTGAATGATAATTCAGATAACTTTTTTATGTATGATAATGTATGATTGTTAAAAATATTTTCTTGATAAAAAATAATAGTAACTCATTAATTTGTTTTAATAAAACAGCTGTTTTAATTTCAATATTACATTTGTAGAGAGCTTAACAGATTTTGTCTATTTTTCATGCGTTTTGTATGTAATTAAGGATTATTTTTTACTTAAGTTTTCGTTTGTCTATTATAGACTTATTTTACATCTTTCTCTTCGAAATTAAATTTTCTACAAGTACCGTGAAAAAATATTTTGTGTTTATTGTACATTTAACATAGTAAATCTGCTTCAAACCTAAATGTAACTTGTTTTTTCGGGACCAAGTTTCGCGTATTTCGTCACATATCTTAAAAATTACTGTAGCTACAGGTCTGGAAACGGTTTTATTCAATTTTTCAGTTCATTTTACATAAAGTACGCTTAATTGTACATCTTAATTAACAGCCAACAAATACCCGTAGGGCTTCGTTTGCAGCAGGGGAACTGAAATTCAGACGAAATCTTTCACCCTGTATAACTTGGTAACTAAGCATTTTCGGACCTATGTTAATTAGACCTTTTTTTCTTATTTTGATGTGAGGAATCACGCCCTGACTTATGGGCACCTTTTTTCAGAACACCCTGTATATATATATACATATATACATAAAATTGTATAAATGGCAATAGCCTTATTTAATTTCAATAAACATTGAATCACAAAAAGTACTTGCTCCGCCGGGAGTCGAACCCGGATCTCTCACTTGCCGGGTGAATGTGCTACCATTACACCACAGAGCGCTTACTTTTTCCGATTCAATTATTTTGTATTTGGCCGTATCTGTCACATATGCGTTTAAATAAGCAAACTAACATATACCTGACAAACGACTTTTATTTACATTAAATTCCATAAATGGCAATAGCCCTTATTTATACAATTTAATGGAAATACAATGTGTGTGTGTGTGTGTGTGTGTGTGTGTGTGTGTGTGGTGTGTGTGTGTGTGTGTGTGTGTGTGTGTGTGTGTAGATTAAATTAGGTAATACGAAATTTGATGGTGTTATTACTGGATCTAAACTTATTATTTCTCTACTTGTTTAAAAATGATTTAACGAACTTGGACTAACGAAAATATGTTTTTATAGTGACCTTTTAATCAGGCGGTTAAATTTTTTCTCGTATAGCAATCAATAGAGGACGACTACATAAATAAGATATTATACTGACATATTTTCACAAAAGTGCGATAAGCTTAAGCTCTGTAGTGTGATACAATAAAGTTCACGTCTCCCATATTAATCTTTTACGATGTTCCCAGATAATACCTTTATGTGAAGTTGTAAAGTTGGTATTAAGGTTGTTGAATATAACGACTCTAGCTTCAAAACTTTAAGCTGGGGGTTATTTATCACCTTAATGCTATACAAGAATCACATAATCGCTTTCGAAATAATAACCCTTAATCTGTGTAGGTTGGTAAATTCTTTATAAAGTGACAATAATTGTCACTTAGGACAATTTTATCCCTATTATGATTTACCAAGTACAATGCCAGCAGAAGTTTCTCAGTGAATGTGAAACTGCGTATAATATTAATGTTTATAGAGACACAAGAACAATGAAAACAAACAAGAAGAAATTTAAACAATCCTAAAATAAATCCAGATTCTTAAATATTTCCTACATTAAGTATAAAATGTTAAACATAAGGCACAGACAGGTATCACCGTGGAAAAATACGTATATATACAAATTTTCATAATGGTCTGTCTAACATTTTGCGATTCCATAAAGGACAAACACATAAATATTTATATATATATTATATAATTTATATATATATATATATATATATATAAGTAGATAGTAATATGGGGTTCCTGGCGCACTTTCGGAGCCGACCGAAAAGCAATGTAAAATACTGTTCAATGTACCATAAAGGAAGCTGAGAAATAACACAGCAAATCTCAATGAAAAATTAACCGAATCTACAGTCGTTCGTCTCCAAAAGCGATCGGTACATTACTATCTACTCTGTGGAATGAAAAATTAACCAAATCTGAGCTTCTACTTTCTTAAGCTGTGCTTTGTAAAATGTTGTCAAATCTGCTACGAATAAAGGATTTATCTTAATAAAATTTAATCAATTTAAAACATTTTTTACTAAAAAACATACTGTACTTTAATAAAAAACTTTTCTACTAAATAAACAACATGAACTCACCAAGCTCTCTTCAGTTTCTAGCATTTCAAAAACTTACAAAGAAAGACAATTTTAACAAGTTCAACGAATTACCAAAACATTTTAAAGAACAGTTGATACTTTCCTTAAATGATACAGAATTCAAAGAACTTGTAAAGTCTTTTGCAGAAAAAACGTCTAATGGAGTGTTTTACTATCGGCAAAAAACTAAAAAAGTAAGGGATTACATATTTAATATAATTACGAAAGATATTGAAAAGAAAGTAAAAAATAAACAAACAGAGAGTTTTCATCGTTTTTTTATGACATTTTTCCCATATTATACGTTCTTTCAAGATAATCAAGACTTAATTGATGAATTTCTTAGGAATTTTTGTGAGTATCAAGATTTATCAACACAATTCATTAAAGAGCATTATAGAATTTTTCTTATAGAATATAGCCACATTTTGTGTGAAACAAAAGGTATTACTGTAGATAATATTCCATGTGATTCCTATGAAGAAAGACACCAACTATGGTTATCAAAACAGTACTATGACGTGGGGAGGGACTGCAAGTTTTAGAGTTAAGACTTTATTCTACAAAGTTAATTGTTATAATTTCTTTATCTTTTATAGTCTTTTTCCCAGTAAACAATCAAGTGTAATTTTTCATTTTTGTTTAATTCTTTAATCTTTTTTTCATCCAAAACAGTCAAAAATCTGTTCGGCAAGTGTACTTTACAATCTTCCAACTCGGCAATTATTGTAAACCCGAATTTATCTTTCATTTTCTCCAAATTCAAGATTCTATGTTTCTTCCTTTCTTCCAATTCATTTAACTTCTTATACTCTTTAAACTTACATTCTCCAATATCATTTAACTCTTTCAAGAACTCCATTTAAATAGAAAAAATTCAAAGTCAAAAAGTGCAAAACCATTTCTCGGTCGACCTTTTCTCCTCCCTCTGTCTCTTTCTCTCTCCCTCTCTTTTTATGCCTATGACACGATCACTTCTGCCGTTTATAGGCTAGGATCTATATTCAGGCTAGAGAGAGAGAAGAGCGAGATACGGATAGAGAAATGGTTCCGGAATACGATCTGAATACTTCTGAACTTGGTGTTTCTCCGCTATGGCCACTCGCATTGAAACAGTTTCAGAAGTAAACTTCCTAACCGACCAAACCGAATTCGCGGACATATATACTCAGCAACACAATACAACAGCCCATCGAGAAGTAAAAATTTAAGAAATTAATTTAAAATATAATTTTGAAAATTACAAGTAACAAAATGTACGCATATTTAAAATAGGTAAAATTATCTAACATTTTGAAAAAGAAAATGTTATAATAGTAAACGGGAACACAATTTTTATTCTTAAAAGCAAATCTGCATTACCGACATTTTAGTTCCGAAAGATTGCGCTGTGTGTATCAATGATAGTCGAGGTGTGCTACTACAGACCGACCATCACGATAATCGCTTCGCCTGCGTCATATCCGTAGTGATATCACGCCGTGAGAGGCGCAATCGTTGGTTTACAAGCACCATTTAGTTAAATAAATTTTTCTATCTAAATGGAGCGCGATAAAATATCATGTCCGTTCTGCAAAATAGAAATTTTAAGAAAAAACTATGATCGCCATTATAATTCTAAAAGTCATGAAAAAAACAAGCAAATTTACAATAATGAACTAAATTATTTAAGACAGTGGGCTAGAGAAAATAAAATTGCAGATCACGAAAACATGTTTAATATTGAGAAATAAGAAATTACGTGAATTAAAGAGAAATTTCAAAGTTGAAAAGAAAAATCTCGACCTATTTAATGATGAAAAACTTCATTCAATAGCTGAAAAGTTGGCTATCGGTACTAACGATAAAACCAAGTCTGAAATGATCGAAGAAATTGATAAAACTCTTAAAGTAAAAATCCGAAAATATCATTGATGTAGAAGTTTTATCCTCAATACACGGTCTTTTCAAGCAATACAATTTTAACAAACTTGAACGACAATTCCATGTCAATTTACAAATATCTTTCAATTATGCGGTCAGAAATTAAAAGTTTAATCGAGAAATTTCAAGAAAATGTTAAAAATATGAAGGGCTATCTCTCTTTGGAATGTGAATACGAACGAACTTTAGTGAATGGTGAACCGCAAACATGTCTAATGTATTTTACTATCAAAGCAGACGAAATCTTTGACGTAAACGACTTTATTACTAAGCAATTTAATAAATTAACACATCGAGAACAAACGAATAATCCAAATAAAGGTTCCGGATGGACATTTAAAAGTTGTAAACAACTAGTTTTGAGCCTTAACAAACACGAAAATGATGAATGCAGGATCATACATCGATTTACCAAAGAATATCAAAGATAAAAAAGCTTGTATAAATATAAAAAATAGAGATGATTTTTGCTTTATTTACTCAATAAGATGTGCTATTGAAAAACCAGAAAGAGACTGTGAACGTGTAAAGCAATACGAAAAATTTGTGAATGACGAAATATTTTCAGGTTTTGAGTATCCAATGTCTCTGAAAGATATACAAATATTTGAAAAACGAAGCTACAATTCCAAGTATAAGTATCCAACAATGTCTATCAATGTCTACAGTTTTGATGAAAATATTAACATTGTTCCGTTACAAATTTCTGAAAAATATGACGCTGAAACAAACATTGATTTATTGTATGTTAAACAAGATGATAAATCTCATTATGTTTTGATAACCGATTTAAATAAGCTTGTTTCTTCGCAGTTGTCTAAACATAAAGAAAGAAAATTTTTGTGTAGAAGATGTTTAAGCCATTTTTACAAATCTGGAGATTTAACAGATCACTTAGAAATTTGTAAAAATCATGAAGTTTGTAAGCCAATTATGCCATTTCCAGGTCAAACAACTAAATTTACTAATTATCAAAAGAAATTTAACCATCCGTACGTAATTTATATGGACTTTGAGAGCATATTAGAAAAAATTCCGACATGCAAGAACAATCCACAAAGATCGACTACAACCAAGATTCAGAGGCACATTCCTTATGGTTTTACTCTATATTTAGTGTCGAATGTGACCAATCGCATGTACAAACCGATATGTTATCGTGCCAAAAATGAAGAAGATTTGAAAAACGTCCCGACAAAATTGTTTGAAGAACTCAATAAATTATCGAAATACATAGCGAAAAAATATAATTCTAAGAACATGAAACCTATGAAAATTGACAGAAGAAGAAGAAATTTCGTATCAAAATTCAAACGTTTGTCATATCTGTGAATGGTCTGCTTATGATGTTGGGTCAATTCAGTATGGTTTTACTCCTGATAGTTGGAAAGATAAGAGTTATAAAAAGTGAGAGATCATTGTCATTTAACCGGCAAGTTTCGAGGCGCAGCTCATGCATGTTGTAATCTGAATTTGAAATTTCCTCAGAATATTCCCGTTTTCTGCCACAATATGTCAAATTACGATACTCATTTGTACATAAAAGAATTGGCTAAACAATATGGAAATGTTGATTTGATTGCAAACACCGATGAAAAATATATAAATTATTCTGTAAATTCTGGATATGGCTATGAATTCGAAGGTGATAAGCCAAGAAAATTCATCAAGTTTTCGTTTGTAGACACGTTCAGATTCATGGCCTCGTCTATAGAAAAGTTAGCTAAAAATCTAAAGAGAGAAGACTTCAAACATACAAATCATTTTATACAAGATGGACTGAATGAGATAATAGAAAGACAGCCAAATGACGACGACGAGATTTTTAAAATTCTATCTGGAAAAGGAATATTTCCCTATGAATTTATCGACAGTATTGAAAAACTTGATTACACAGAAGAATTGAGAATTCAAGATTTCTATTCACTTTTGACAGATGAGAGCATATCTGAGAAAGATTTTCAACACTACTTAAACGTTTGGAACAAATTAAAAGAGAAAAATCTAGGAAATTACTTTGATTTGTACAATATCCAAGATGTTTTATTGCTTGCTGATATATTCGAAAATTTCAGAAACATTTGCCTTAATTGTTATAAACTCGATCCGGCACACTATCTAACAGCTCCCAGTCTCGCATGGGACGCAATGTTAAAATTAACGAAAATTGAGCTTCAGCTAATTAACGATTATAATATGTATTTGATGATTGAAAAAGGCATTCGCGGGGGCATTTCTCAGTGTATTAAAGCGATATGTTAAAGCAAATAACAAATATTTGAAAGATTTCGATAAGACAAAGCCCGAAAAAAAACTATTTGTTATAAGTTGATGCTAATAACCTTTATGGGTATGGCCTAATGCAAAAACTGCCGTTTAGTGATATCAAGTGGATGGATCCAAAAACTTACACAACTGCAGAATGGAAAGAAACAATTTTGGAACTCACTGGCGACGAAGATTATGGCTATATTCTCGAAGTTGATCTTGGATATCCAACAAATTTACACGAACATCACAAGGATTTACCTCTTGCTCCCGAACATTATAAAAACAAACTTTGCACAACTCTACTGGATAAAACTGAATACGTTGTTCATTCGAGAAATTTGAAGTTCTATTTGGAACAAGGTATGATTTTGAAACATGTGAATAGAGTTATTGCATTTGATCAGAAGCCTTTTATGAAAGAATACATTGATTTTAACACAAACATGAGAACCAAAGCTACAAGCGACTTTGAAAAGGACTTTTATAAGCTGATGAACAACTCAGTTTTTGGAAAAAGTATGGAAAATGTGCGAAATAGATGCGATATTAGACTAGGAAATGAAGAATTTTCAATGAAACAGGCCAAGAAAACGAACTTCAAAAGCTTTAACATCTTTGACGACAACTGTATAGCGAGTCACATGTACAAACAAAAGGTTAAATTTAACAAACCGATTTACATAGGATTTTCAGTTCTCGACCTCTCAAAATTGCTAATGTACGAGTTTTATTACAACAAATTAAAGAAGTTTGATCCAGATTTGAATCTGTGTTACATGGATACAGACAGTTATTTTCTAGAATTGAAACGAGATCCTTTTAAAATTATTAAAGAAAATATAGATGACTTTGATACAAGTGATTATCCAAAAGATCATGAATGTTTCACTACTAAAAATAAGAAGGTAATAGGGAAATTCAAAGATGAGTTAAATAGCGAAGTTTTAGAAGAATTTTGTGGTTTAAGGTCTAAGATGTACTCGTACAAATATCTAGATAAAAAACCCAGTTAGGTGTAAAGGAATTAAGAGAAGCGTTGTAAATAAAACAATAAATATCGAAAACTTGAAGAGATGTTTGTTCGAAGATAAAGAAGAATTTAGGGAGATGACAGTCATCAAAAGTTATAAACATGAGTTGTACACTGTTACCATAAACAAGCTGGCACTGAACGCTAAAGATGATAAGAGAATTGTCCTAGAAAATAAGATCGATACAGTACCGTATGGATATAAAACAGATATTTTAGAAGAGTTAAATAAACTTGGAAACTTTGATATGTAAATGGAAGACGATTTAATTCACTGTCACAAGTGTAAAAAGAAAACGAAAAATATAGATTCTAAAATTGTTCAAACTCAAAACGGATTGTATAGAATTGCAGCAAAAATGTTCAAAATGTAAGACAAATAAGAGTAAATTTATAAAGAATCCTTATGAAAAACAAGTAAGAAAGAATCTAAGAATAAGGAAGAAGAAATCGAGATTGAAGCTAGAGAAATTCATGCACCGGTACGAAAGAAGTTTAAAAAGAGAAAAATTATAACATTAGGAATTGACGATTTATGGGCAGCAGATTTAGTTATAACGTCTAACTATTCGGATCAAAATGATGGATTCAAGTATATGTTAAATGTTATTGATACTTTCTCAAAGTATGCTTGGTCAAGAGCTATCAAAAGAAAAAACGGTAAAGATGTTTCAAAAGCCTTCGAAGATATAGTAAAAGACGCGATAAAGATCAATCACAAACCGCCAAATCTACTTCATACAGATAAGGGTTTAGAGTTTAAAAATAAAGAATTTAACGAAGTTTTGAGAAAATACAACATTAAGATTTATCATACTGAAAACGAAGAGAAATCAAGTATTGTAGAGAGATATAACAGAACTCAAAATGAAAGAATGAAGGTTCTTTTTGAGATTAATAAAATCTTTAAATGGATCGATATTCTTCAAAAAATCGTAAACAATTATAACGATACAGTTCACAGCACAATCAAAATGAAGCCCAAAGACGTAGATAAGGATGCAGAAAAGGAGTTTTTAGAGACCGTTTTCAAGTATGTTCCACCTGAAATTCACACGAAAACTAAATTTAAAGTCAATGATCATGTAAGAATTGTTAGTAAAAAACAAACATTTTCGAACAAATATAAGAACAATTGGTCAAGAGAAATCTTTGTGATTTATCAAATTAATAACACAGATCCTGTAACTTATAGTATAAAAGATTTAAATAATGAAGAAATAACCGGAAAGTTTTATGAATATGAATTGAAGAAGTCAAAACTGTAATATAAATTTTCTATATATAAATGGCGCATCAAAAGAAATGTACAAAGTGCAAAGAATTTAAAGATTTAAATGAATTTTATAAAGATAAAAATAGGAAAGATGGAATGCATTATAATTGCAAAGATTGTGAAAGGGAATATCATAAAGAATTATATGATAAAATAGAAAAATTAACTTTGGAAGATAAAGAATGTCTTAAATGTAAAGAAACTAAAAAAATTTCAGAGTTTAATAGTGATCACTATAGTAGAGATAAGAAAGACTCATATTGTAAAGATTGTGTAAAGAAGAATCTTCATAGATTATATTATGAAGATACTCAATGTGAATGTGGAAGAACTATAAAATGGTTAAATAATTATCAAAAACATTTACAAACCAAATATCATAAGTTAAGAGTTTAACATTTTCATCGTGTAATAAATTTTTTCTATATAAATGGAGTCTCAAAAGAAATGTACAAAGTGTCAAGAAGAGAATAGAAAAGACTGTTATTGTAAGGAATTATATGATAAAATGAACAAATTAACTTTAGAAGAGAAAAAGTGTTACTTTTGTAAAGAAATTAAAAATATTTCTGAATTTAATAACTGGCAGTATAGTAAAGATAGAAAAGATGCTTTTTGCAAAGATTGTGCTAAAAATAATTTTCAGCGAAAGTTATAAAAACGAAATGCCTTGTGAATATGAAAAAAAAGATTTTACAATGGTTACCTAGTTATGCTAAACATTTACAAACAAAATATAATAAATCGAGAGTTTTTAGTAAAATTTAGAAACATTTTCATCGTTTAATTTAGATATTCTATAAATCAGTCGAGATTCTGCCATATTTGTAGTAAAATGATTTCCGTTGTATAAAATATTCAAAGATTCTTTCATTTGGTTATACAGATTGATAGAATTTGGTTCGTCATCAATGAACAAAATCTCTAATTCAGGATAATTTATTTTTAGATGTTTTAATCGGTTTGGTATTTCTCGTTTCTGAGCTCTGATAACGTAATAAGGCCATTCCCACATGTGATTCTTCTTAATTAACACAAAAACATGGTGTTTTTTTCTTATCAAAATCTTTACATACCATATCTCTCTTCATTAATTCCATTCGCAATTCTTGATTCTCTATTTTCAAGGATTTCATTTCATCTTTAATTTGTAACTGTTTTATTTCATCTTTTAACTGCTTATTTTCGTTTTTGAGTTTGTACTCACCATATTTTCTAATGGAAGGTAATACTTCTTTCGTAACCCAATTTTTAAACAATTTCGCTTCTGGTTTATGCGATCTCAAAATTAAAGAATAAAGTCCAGATTCATTAACGAAAACAGTGTTATTTTGGAAGTTTGAAGGTAAGCTATTTATAGCCCCCCTTATATTTAGATTAAAATAGAAGTTTTTATCATCTTCGTCAACGTTTATTCTGATCGTTTGCATAGTATTTTCATATTCTAGAATTTTTGCTACGTCTTTAGCCTTAAACCAGATCACATTGTTTTCGTCAACAATCGTAAAGATATGTTTGTTATTGAATTTTAGTTGATTATTGAGTAGGTCTACAACTGACTCCATTTAGATAGAAAAAATTTTTAACTAGTAATTTTTATTTCAGTATAGAGACTAGATTCATTAACGAAAATAGTATTTTTTTGAAAGTTTGAAGGCGGGGGCGAATCACCCCTACCTTAAGAATGTATGTTTTCGAAGCTTTTTTTATATTTTTCTTTGACATGTTCTTTAATTGCTTTCTTCGTATCTTTATATTCTAAAATTTCTGCAACATCTTTTGCTTTGAACCAAATTTCGTTATTTTCGTCAACAATTGTAAAAATTTCTGTATTATTGAATTTGAGTTGATTATTGAGTAGGTCTACAACTGACTCCATTTAACTAGTAATTTTTATTTTGAGCGTAAAGTCCAAATTCATTGATAAAAACGGTGTTTTTTTTGAAAGTTTGAAGGTAAGAACGATTCGTTCCCCCCCTTGATTCATCATTCTTTCGACAATCTTAAATATATTGTTGTTTTACTCTCATTATTTAATAAATTTCCCTCAGAGTCTTGTATAGTTAGAACGATTTTTTGAATTCTTTTCATATTTTTTCTAATTGGAATATAATCGATTTCATTCGGTTTTTCACTGATTTTTGATCCATAAGCAACATTTGGGAAAAAAGTGTACAAAATTTCAGATTATTTGTGTAAATGTTCGGTATGATTTTCAAAACTAGGTTCAACGAGATTGCAGTGCACTTCAATTACATCGAACGGTCTAAATTTTGGCGTTTTATTTCCTAAATATACCTGATTTGGCTCAATAGTTTCTTGAACAAACCCTAACAAATCTACAATAATTGCTGAAAACATTATTCTTACTGGTGATTTTATTTGAATTTTATTAGAGAGATAATTTTTTTGCATTTCAAACTTGTTTTCGTCAAAGTTTTAAAGATTTATCTGATTGTTTGAATGTTTTCAGATAATTTTTAAGGGAATTTTTTATTTGATCGAAAGTATAATATCCTTTGTTTAAACCATAATATTTTGTTATGTTCCTCTCACTAAATCCTATACAATAAGGAGAACTTTCACTAATATTTATTACAAAATTGTCAGAATAAAAACCGCTTAAACCGATAAAATAATTTGATTCTTCCTCTAAGTGTATAGGATGTTCCAAGTTTAAAACTAATTTAGAGCTTTCTGAAGTCAACTTGAACAGCTTCATTTTTCGCAAGCGTTGCTTCAAGATGAAAATCTTCTATTTAAATGGAGAAATTTTTTAAAGCAAAAAATATCAGATAAAACTTCAAACGTTTGAAGAAAATAAGAAAGATCAACCAATCAGATTGTTAATTGTTGGTTCAAGTGGATGTGGAAAAACAACTTTATTATTGAATTTTATCTACAATAGGTTGATTCCTTATTCCAATTTGTATGTTTTTTAGTAAATCTTTAGAACAAGACGCATACAAAAAATTACAACAAAGATTCAAAAATATTGAGAAAGAACTTAAGCAAAGAAATATCACATTTTTATAATGCTTCTGAGGACATAGTTCCGTTAAGCGAATGTAAACCCAATTCTTTAATCGTTTTTGATGATTGTATTTTGGAAAATCAGGAACGTTTATTAAGGAATATTTCGTAATGTCTCGTCACAAAAACATATCTTGTATCTATCTTTCCCAATGCTTTTCAAAGGTTGATAAAACAAGTTATAAGAAATAACCTGAATATGTTGTGTGTTTTTAAGCAAGATGATCACTATTCGAGAAAAATTTACAACAATTATGTGGGATCTGATATGAGTTTTAACCACTTTATTGAGTTATGTGATAAAATTTGGAAGGAAGACTACGGATTTTTAACTATTAATCTAACTTTGAAGCCTAAAAATGGTAAATATCTGAATAAATTTTCTAATATAAATGCTGCTCAGTGGTCTCGATAAAATATTTGTTACAATTATTTTTATATTATCTTTAATTTTTATTTACATTATGAAAATAACAGAAAAACGGTAAATCTGTTCACGTTCCACGTTCACGTTCCACGTTCATGTTTCACGTTCATGTTTCACGTTCATGTTTCACGTTCATGTTTCACGTTCATGTTTTTACGTTCGTGTTTACGTTTCACGTTCATGTTTTACGTTCGTGTTTACGTTTCACGTTTCACGTTCACGTTTTACGTTCCGTGTTCACGTTTCGTGTTCACGTTTCCACGTTCCACGTTTACGTTTCAAAATTTTCCTAAATAAATGGCGAACGTAACTTCAGAAGAAGCAAAAAAACTTGATCAAATAGAAAAGAAATTAATCAAAGAATTTAAAGAACAGATTCGAATTGATGAAAAAGAACAAGAATTTATTCAAAAAATTAATCAACCTGTAACTTCTGCAATAAAAAACGTTGAGGGCAAAATTGAAAATGTTTTAAGCGATAATCAAAATTTGATGAATTTGGTTCCAGTTGTACGACAATTTGCTGATATTTCGATACCAGAATCTGAGTTTGAATTGCCAAAATTACCATCTTCAACACCATTTAGACCTAGAATCATTGAAGACTCTACCATAGTTGAACTAATAAGTCCTGGAACAACGGATATAATAATTGGTGAAATTGGTAAAAAATTTCTTCCTAGAGCAAAGGATGATAAATTTGGTTTGTATTGGGACAGAAAAAAGAAAAGTTTTATGATTGGAAATTTGCCCGTGAATTTTGAGCATAATGATATCATTATTAATGAAAAAACATATGAAGGAACTCAAGGTTTATGGAGATTATTAACAGGCACTGATGTTCCAAAAGACGGTTTATATTCTGAAGAAGACTTGAAAAAGTATACTGAAATTTTATGGAAATCTGATTCAATTTACAAAAATAATGATCCATCAACTAAGAAACCAAAGTCAAGTAAAGGTAAAAAATATCTCAATTTGATTAAACCAATTTGGGAAAAAAGAATCGAAGGATCAGGTGTGAGAAAATACAGTGATAATAAGATTGAATACAGATATATCGACGATTTGACAAAACTCGATGGAATTATTAATTATATTTATGCTCAAGAAAAGGCTGGAAACAACAATTTTTTGAACGAAAAGAAAGCGATTAAAGATTTTATTTCGAACAAACTTGATGAAATGATTGAAAAACCTGATGGAATTAAAATATTTAAAACGAGTTTTGCCGGCAATAAGTTCATCTATGATTGAGGGTAGTGGACTTTTGAATGATTTTATCAACAATTTACCTTTTGAATTACACGTACCAACTTATCAGTATCTGGGGCCTGGCACAAAACTCGAAAAAAGACTAAAAAGAGGAGATACTGGTATAAATAAATTAGATCAAGCTGCTATGGAACACGATATTTTTTATGCAAAACATAGAGACACAAATTCCAGACATATCGCATTTAAAGTTTTGCAAGATAAAGCAATGGATAGATTTTTATCAAAAGATGCTAGTTTAGGTGAAAGATTTGTTGCGCTTCCAACAGCTGGAGCAATGTTTTTGAAGAGAAAACTAGGAATGGGAATCGAAGAGAACTTGAAATTTTAACTATATAAATGGAGGTGAACGTAAACTTCAGCAAAAATCAGAAAGAAAAAATAAAATCCGCTTTTAAGAAGAAAATACCCGTTAGTATTCAATTTATAAAATAGATCAACTAAAAAATGGCGAAGATAAGATATTTTTAACAAATAGACAATACAATAAACTCGAAAAACATGAGAAAAACAATAAAGGAACCAGAATAGAATTTTCTTATAATCAGTTGAAAGAACTTAAAAATGGTGGACTTTTGAAAGATTTATTAGATTTTGGAGAAAATATTCCAGTTGTTAAAAATGTTGTTCCTTATGTTCGTAAAGCTGCTCCAATCGTTAAAAAGGATGTGATTCCTATTGTTCGAAACATTTTAAATTGGTTAGATAAAGAGTTGGAAGATGTTACAGGATCTGGATTAGATGAAAAAACTTTGAATTACGTGAAATCAAACATTGAAAAAAAAAATTTAAACCTTTAACATTCGGGGAATTGGAAGAAATCTGCAAAAATATTAAACATTTTAGAGGAATCTTCATGAGAGATACATTACCTGAAAAAGTTAAGAAATTTGAATGTGGAATTGTGAATTTAGACTCGATTATGGGAAGTGGAACGCATTGGGTTTGTTATTATAAGAATGATAAGAATGCCTGTTATTTTGATTCGTATGGAAGAATTGAGGACAAACCGCCGATAGAATTGATCAAATATTTGAAAAAATCAAGCGTCTACTACAATGACTCTCAGATTCAAGACTATAACGATCCCCCAATTTGTGGACATTTGTGTATTTTTGTTTTGAATGAACTGAGTAATGGTAAAGATTTTAAAGAAGTTGTTAACAAATTATTGCTTAATAAATATGGATTCACAAAATATTTTTGACGTATTTGGAACACAAATTATTCAAAATGTAGATAATAGTTTGAATTTTGATAGTTTGAGAAATGAGTTTGATAACAAGTTAGAAAATTTATTACAAAACCTTCCAGATTCAGATATGTTTGCTGTCGAGATTGAAGATTTTAAAGCAGAATATGATAACAAACTTGCAAATTTCATGAGTTCAAATGAAGTTGCTGATAAAATAAAAACATTGGAAAAAGAAGTTGATGATGGTGTAAAAAAAATTATTTACCAATTTAATGTCTCATATCGAAAAAGCTGATAAAATTACTGAAGCGATCAAAGTTGAAAAGAATTATGTTAGTTTGGCTAATAAAAAAAAGAATTGTCGGTGTTCGACCTGGTATTGACAAACATGATGTTGTTGTTAAAGAACAAATTTTAAAACCTCTAAAATTATCAGAAAAACATCGATATTGTTGATTTACATGATCCGAATGTTAAAAATGCCTTAGATTTTAAAGGAAAAAGAATTAGCGGTGTTAGTAAAGGAATTAATCCATTTGATGTTGTTGTAATGATTCAATTAGAAGATCCTATTAAAATGTTTAATGAATTAA
This sequence comes from Homalodisca vitripennis, assembly GCF_021130785.1. Lineage (NCBI taxonomy): Eukaryota > Metazoa > Arthropoda > Insecta > Hemiptera > Cicadellidae > Homalodisca > Homalodisca vitripennis. The sequence goes on from NC_060213.1 coordinate 726,469, forward strand.
AACAAAATTATGAGAATCATAAACAGCATGTTAAAGATTTTACAACAGAAGTCTATGAAAAACTTGAAGCGAGAAGTAAAAGATCTATAGAAAATTGTGATGAAAAATTTACAAATTTTGAGGAAAATTTCAATCTATATAAAGGCGATCTTTATGGAAAAATAACAAACTTTTTGGAACATTTCGCTAAATTTCAAGAGGGTTTTAATGAAACCGATAGAAAAAATGGTGAAGTTTTTAAAAGAGTAGTTACTAATCAATCTTTACTTCATGATAAATTAATTAAACTAGAAGAAAACTTTGGCGAAATTAATGAAAAAGTTATAAAAAATAAGCAGTCTTTTGATAAGTTTAGTTTAGATGCCACAAAAAACTTTTGAGAATATTGATCATAAACTCGTTGAATACAACGATTTATATCTCGATAAAGTAAATAAACTAGAAGAAAACTTTAATAAATTTAAAGAAGATGTTAATAAAACTTTTGAAAATATTGATAACAGATTTAATGGATTAGGCGGCTATGATGACTAATTTTCCTTATATAAATGGCGCTCATATACTGTGTGAGGTGCAAAGAGAAAACTGCCACAAACGATATAAAATACTATGCAAACATTAACGGAGTTAAGAGAATATCTGGAAAATGTGCTGAATGTAACGCTAAAAAGAGCCAATTTATAAAAACTTGATTTTGAAATTTTTTCTTAATAAATAGAGATGGCGGGACATTACAGTGCTTTCGATCTTTTTATCATGCAACACGAAAGAGATTTGAAAAAAGAACATTGGGATGATATTTCTCAAAAATATGAATTATCCGAAGATATGATGAGATTATACGTAAACAAATTGAATTGGTATAACATTGCTAAATATCAAACTTTATCATCAGAGTTCATTCAAGAAAATATACATTATCAATTAAAAGATCATATGTCTGTTCTTTGTCTCTATCAACACTTGAGTATAAAGTTTTTGGATGAAAATAAAGATACAGTTGATTGGAACAATATTATAGATAGCGGTTACTATCCTGTGCAGATTTTATTGAAATATGTGACCGAGATCGCAAAATTTAAGGAAGAGAATCCTGAATATGACGAAGTAGATCATTAAAAATGACTCTAATCTTTTTAATTATTTTACTAAAATTTATATCTTTTCTTATAAAAACGTACATTAGATCGATGAAAAAATGATACACGATGTTTAAAATTTCTAAATTTTCTCTTATTAAATCGCGGACTACAGAAAATATGCTAGTGATATTGAAAGGGCGGAGTTTAAAAATTTCTATCCAATTAGTAAACAACATTTGAATGAACCGAATAAAAGAACTGAGTTTAATATTGATTTTGGAGATAACTTTTGCTCGTCTAACTTCCAGTTTTATATTTCTGGAACTTTAACAAAACAAGATGGTCAAGCATATCTTGGAACTGATAATGTTAGATTAATCGATAATTTTATACCGTTTTTTATTTTCTAAGATTGAAGTAAGAAAAACACAATAAATTGATAGAAGAAGTCGAAAACTGTGGCCAATTAAGCACTATTAAAGGAACTATTTCGTATTCAAAAAGTGATGTTATTTCTCAAACTTCTAATGGCTTTGAATCAGATTTTAAATTTGGTGTTTTTGAAGCAGCTGGAAATTTATCTCATTTTGGATTAGGATTTTTTGAAAATGTTACTATTCCGATCTATAAAGGAGGATTTTATCTAAGTTTTATAAGAGCAGAAGACGATGATGTGATTCTGAAGACTGCAACTGGAAATGTTATGCCTGTTGATGGAAAAATAACAATTACAGATTTTTTTATTAGAGTTCCAATGATTGATTATAAAATCACGAGTAAAATAAGGTTGATTGATGAAATTACAAAAATTCAATTATTATGTTTAATTTTCTAGATTGGCAATGTATTGAACAAAAAGGTATTTCCGGAACAACTTATTCGTTCGATATCACAAATATTTATAGAAATATCTTCAATCCCAAGTTCGTTATCATCGGTTTTCAAACAGATAGACAGAATAATCAAGAAAAAAATCCTTCAAAGTTTGATAGTTTGGATGTAAAAAATATCAGAGTAAAATTGAACGGTTCTTATTATCCAGATGAATTACAAAATTTAAACATTTCCGGAGGTCTTTTCAGAATCATGTATCAGATGTATCAAGATTTTAAGAAAGTTTACTGTAATAATAAGGAAATGTATTACAATCCTAAAGAATTTTTAGCGAATAGACCTATTTATGTCATTGATACAACAAAGAGTTTGACAAATATTTCTGGTTCAAAGAACGATATAATTATCAATATGGATTTTCAAAAAGCTGTTACAAACTCGACATGTTATGTGGTTGTGGTTTCTGAGAAATTTTTAGCCTATGATGTGATTAAGAACGATATTAGAGAAATTCAGTAGTTAATGATGTTCATATTATTCTCTTTCATTCCTTCTAATATTTCAAAAATATACTCTTTCGCCACTGAAAAATCCCGATTTCTCCCGTAATAATCTTTATAATCGTACACATAATATCCTAAATAGTTGTACAATAGAATGAAATTATTTCTATTTATCTCTGTTGTAGAAATGTAAACACAAACATTTGCGCTGAAAAATTTATATCTCGGCAGACTTAGTTCCATAATCTCCATTTATAAAAAAATCTTTTTGTTTAAATGGAAGAGTATAATGCCAACTGTTACAAGTGTTCTAATAGAGGAGAAATTATCGATAAAAGATATTTAGTTTGTAGAGGTTGTAATTTAATTTTGTTAGAAAGACCTAAAACCTAAGAAATTTCGAAATAAATTAACACATTTGAATAACCTGCTTACAAAATTGCAATATGGAGACAAGAAGCAAACAAAATTTGTTACAGAATTTAGAAAACAGAATAAAAATTTTTACTTATCTCTTGGAACCATTGACAAAATTATTTTCCTTTTCAAAGAATACATTAGGTTTGTAGGTATCGATACACACGTTTATTATGAAAAGATATTACCTGTATTTTTTCATTATCTGGATGTTGAATTTGTTTATGATTTTGAACCAGAAATCCTCGATGATTTTATAGTACATTTGGAGAAATTAAACGAAGAACCTCTTGAAAAGAATGCGGTTTTACTCACATTCTCCCCGACTTCTCGAGTGAAGGTTAGCGAATTTCATTTTTTCCGTCTTTAAATTTTTTCTATTTAAATGGAGTTCTTGAAAGAGTTAAATGATATTGGAGAATGTAAGTTTAAAGAGTATAAGAAGTTAAATGAATTGGAAGAAAGGAAGAAACATAGAATCTTGAATTTGGAGAAAATGAAAGATAAATTCGGGTTTACAATAATTGCCGAGTTGGAAGATTATAAAGTACACTTACCGAACAGATTTTTGACTGTTTTGGATGAGAAAAAGATTAAAGAATTAAACAAAAATGAAAAATTACACTTGATTGTTACTGGAAAGAAGACTATAAAAGATAAAGAAATTATAACAATTAACTTTGTAGAATAAAGTCTTAACTCTAAAACTTGCAGTCCCTCCCCACGTCATAGTACTGTTTTGATAACCATAGTTGGTGTCTTTCTTCATAGGAATCACATGGAATATTATCTACAGTAATACCTTTTGTTTCACACAAAATGTGGCTATATTCTATAAGAAAAATTCTATAATGCTCTTTAATGAATTGTGTTGATAAATCTTGATACTCACAAAAATTCCTAAGAAATTCATCAATTAAGTCTTGATTATCTTGAAAGAACGTATAATATGGGAAAAAATGTCATAAAAAACGATGAAAACTCTCTGTTTGTTTATTTTTTACTTTCTTTTCAATATCTTTCGTAATTATATTAAATATGTAATCCCTTACTTTTTTAGTTTTTTGCCGATAGTAAAACACTCCATTAGACGTTTTTTTCTGCAAAAGACTTTACAAGTTCTTTGAATTCTGTATCATTTAAGGAAAGTATCAACTGTTCTTTAAAATGTTTTGGTAATTCGTTTGAACTCGTTAAAATTGTCTTTCTTTGTAAGTTTTTGAAATGCTAGAAACTGAAGAGAGCTTGGTGAGTTTCATGTTGTTTATTTAGTAGAAAAGTTTTTTATTAAAGTACAGTATGTTTTTAGTAAAAATGTTTTAAATTGATTAAATTTTATTAAGATAAATCCTTTATTCGTAGCAGATGTGACAACATTTTACAAAGCACAGCTTAAGAAAGTAGAAGCTCAGATTTGGTTAATTTTTCATTCCACAGAGTAGATAGTAATGTACCGATCGCTTTTGGAGACGAACGACTGTAGATTCGGTTAATTTTTCATTGAGATTTGCTGTGTTATTTCTCAGCTTCCTTTATGGTACATTGAACAGTATTTTACATTGCTTTTCGGTTGGCTCCGAAAGTGCGCCAGGAACCCCATATTACTATCTACTTATATATATATATATATATACACATATATATATATATATTTGTACACTATTTACTATTTATGTTTCATCAATTTAAGTTAATTGTCACTAAAAAGCTGTTAACTGACACTTTAAAAATGTATTTGATGTTTCATTTGAAGCTTGTCAAGGTCACAAAAATTAAAAAAAATATTACTTTATAACATACAGTAAGTGCTTGATTAGTAGCGTAATGCAAATAAAAGGCAAAAATTCCCAATGAAGTTTTCCAGATTAATCCATTGACCTGTTAAAAAACGTATCGTGAGTGAAAAATAATTTAGTAAAATCTGCGTTACGAAATAATAACGAAACGCTTTTATAAGACACACCTTAACGGCGAAACTTTATATGTGTTTGCACATAAATGTCTAGATACTCAAGAATCGTCGGCTTTCTTCACATCGTGATGTGGCATTACTACCCTATCGTTTTATTATCACTGAACGATAGCAAAAATCTGGATAATCCTGTTTCCTCCATTCTGCATTCATATTTTCTGAATCGCAGAATGTAATATAATAAGAAATCATGCCGAGGGAATAATAAGAGACGTCGGGATCTGTGTCAGTGGGTGTTTCCTTTTTGATTTATTATTTATTAGTCATATAAAATAAATAAATCTATTCTGTTTATAGTAATTAAGCCGGTATTTACAGTTAATAGCTGTTAATTTTTAATAGCTTCGAAAGTGGTCAAGGAGCAGTAGTATGTTATCTATAATAAATTTACACAATTAGATGAACATGAAATTTTTGTTACTAAGAGAGTTAATTTTGCACTTTATATATTAACCAAATGTACACTGTAAAATTTCCGAATTCTCTTAAACATTTATGACAAAATCAGATCATAAAAATATGGGACATGATATTCTAACCTAGAACTTTATATAATTAATTTAAATACAGCCAAAGTGATCTTCTTATATCTGAAATATAAATCACTCAATATGTACAGCAGTTGCACTGCAGTAAACTGCTGAAATGTACCATAAACTTAGGCAGTCTCAACCGCTTTATGTGCAAATAAAACTGCAGGTTTATGGCGTTCATATGTGCATTAGGTTGATTAATCAACTATTAAATTAATATGATTAATATTATATTGCACGAGATCAATCTATAATAATTGAAATAGCTACATAAAATGTTCATTATTTAGCAGTAGTAATGGATACACAATAGTAAATCTTTAAAAAAAGTTTCTAACTCTGGAGTTTTTAAACTAAGAACAACAAACAGTCCTTCAGAACTATGAATGAATTAACAGCGAACTAACAGTGCGTAATTTAAAACAACATATTGAATAATTTAACAATTTCTAAGGAGGTAGTAAATTACGGAAATATATTCTGTTGTTTGTGAATGGAATTTTATTTCAAGAACAAAGCCTAAGCAGATTAACACGGAACCACAAACACATACAATAATATTTTATACAGGGATTCAATATTAGACAAAAGCCAGCCCTCGCTTGGCTGAATCGTGCTATTATTCACAGAGAGGTTCAGATTACTATCTGTCCGCTGATTGGTTACAGGACATCCGACCACTAATCTTCCCTGATTGGGCTGTGGTAAAGGCTTTCATTCCGAGTCAACACTCTACACCGGTTTAAATGTTTATGTACATTTTTCAATGCGGCAATTTTAATCAACTGTTAATAATTATATTTATAAAATACCAAACCAATCGGGAGAACTAGTGAATGTAAATATAAATATGTTAAATCTAAACTTGTTAAATCACATATTTAATTTTTTGAAATTTTAATACATAACTTACTCTCACCTTTTTTTGGTCGTGTAAAAGTGGTTTTTAATTTAAATGAGAATACAATACGCTTAACATACAACTTATTTTTTAAATTTCCTTTAGAAACTTCGCTGTGGAGATGCTTTATAGTATGCAATTTACTTTTTTCTTTAGAACAAATAGCATATTTTGTTTAAAAAATGAATCAAGCTATATTTTTATTCATTTTATTACAAAATCATACTCATAATATTTTCACTATGAATTTTAATTTCAATTGCGTGATTTTTGTAAGGTATGTTACAGACATGTACGCGTGTGCGCGCGCGGACACACACACACACACACACACACACACACACAGGTATACATAAATCATTAATAACTTAAATAATTAAGGAAATGCCTGATAGCTAAATAATTCCCGATCATTTGGTATTCACGACAACGAAATAAATTGTTAAAATATTTATACTGCCCAAGTTTTGACTCTTTCGCACAAGTTTGCTACAAGATATTGTAAGACTGCTATGGTTTTTAGCGTACAAACTGTGTATGATCTTGAGAAGTTCCCATACAGGAAAATTCTAGGGATCGATAACAAATATTTTTACTTTATTGTTTAACTATTATGGAAATTATATGCAGCAGCTAGTCATTTTTATTTAATAACTGGATGGAGACTCAAGGAAGAGGTGACAACCACTTGTAACTCTTAGATTATCGGTTAACGCAAAGGGAATCAGCGCTGTCCCGAAAGAGGTGTTGATTAGATTGTAATTCTCAGGACTAATTTAAGGTGGGTAGAATTGTGTTAAACAAATATCCATGGGATTCATTCATCAGTTTTATTCCACGTGACTTGGCTGAGCGTTATTGAACACTTTTACAGTTGTGGTTTAATTAATTATGACGGCAACAACGAATTTCCAGAATGAATTAGTTTGTAAAGAGTCTGATTGCAGTTATACGGCGTTTTAAAGTAACACATGTAACCTACATAAATGTACAATAGAGTTTGAATTTGTTAATGCAAAGTTGTAGGCTGAGAAAGCTTATTATGTAATACCTGTATTGACGTACTTCTATCTTGTTTTAAAGTAATTAAATCCAAAGTGCAAGTAATTGAAAACTTAAAATGCTCCAAAATTTTGGAGTAGAACAGTGATGTTTGAGTTTTGAACTTTATATATCTAAGGAGTTTCTTTTACATTTGAAGTCGTACGTTAACACGTATAAAATATTTATTTAATATTCACCTAGATGCAAGTAGAAACTTTATATTGGTCTCAAAATTTTCAGAATGTTGCTCTTATAGCAGTTTGCATACAAGCATTCTACATTATAGACAATGAAGTGTCATTTTACTTTTTAATGTCTAGTGGTCTATCTATTACATTATTATTCTTTGTATTTCTGGTTTAATGGTTACAATCATTATGGAATAGAATATATTTGAATGAGTAGGTTTTCTCTAAAAGCGTGTTTTATCATCATAGCCTCCCACATTGGATTATTTATCCCTCTATTATATATATATATATATATATATATATATATATATATATATATATATATATATATATATATATCCACGCAATATGGCGTATTCACACAAAAGAGATCAAGGCCATTCAATACCACTTAGCAACGTTGCTGCTCGCGGCCAATGTAACCGTTAAACGTCTAGCCCTCACCTTCTATCCTCTATTGATAGTAATATATGAAATAAATTTATGTTGGAATATATATAAATAACAGTTTTTACAGCTATTTTCCTTGAAATCAATAGTTTTTAAAAAGTGGATTGAAATTTATTTTGTAACTTAAAGTTACCAATAAATTGATAAATCTCCCTTTGTCCTAGAGACTTTGTACTCTAAAACTCTGATACCAACTTTATAATCCAACATAAAGGTATTATCCGGTAGCGTCGTATAAGATTAATGTGAGAGACGTGACTTTTATTGTACGACACGACAAAGCTTAAGTGACTGTCGCACTTATATGAGACATTTCATTGCAACATTTCTTCATATCCTATATTCTTTACGACCATCATTTAAATCGGCCAATCTTTGCAAACTGTCTTTCATACCTCGTACAAATATTAAGAAACATACTCGTATTTTAGATTTGATATTGAAAATAACATAAAATACGAACTCTATTTCTAGATGTACTCTATATATCTTGAGCACTTACTGTTATACTACGTTTCCTGTAATCTATATTTTAACACGATGTAAACGAATATGCTGAACAAAATAGGGTGTTTATTAACAAACCAAAAATTCATTATTAATTATTGTGGGTTATGCTAAAATGAAACGTAATCAAGTAAAATTATTTAATAATATTTTACCTACATTACTGGCTCATATAATAAATAATTAAATATAGATACACTTGCAGAGCTAAAATTAATTACAACATAAATTGCAGAGCTTGGTGAACCACAATCTCATGTTATTATTGTATGAATATTTGTTATAAGTAACTGAATTTAAGTCTCTCGTAATCAGATATCGACCTTATGTTTTTAGTTAAAATTTATACATAATATGTTTATACATTTATCGTTTTCCCGCCTTTTATTTAAATTCCCCTTTCATCATTTTGCTTTTTTTTTTAATATTTAATTTTAAACCCAATTTTTATATTTTAACCTTAAATTTCTACATAATTGATCTCTTGATAAAAATGTATTTATATAGTCTCTCTCTCTCTATTATCTATTAAGAAATCAATCTGATTGAAATTTATACATTGTGTGAATTGACTAATATTTAAGATGTTTACAAGACCATTGCAACACTTATCCATTGATATTATATTCCTTGGCTATTGTTAAGAACCAGTATACTTATGTTCCCCATTTCGGTAAATTATTTCAGTGTTAAAGTGTTACAAATATTTTATTTTATGCGGTAGTGATGGAATTGATTTAACTAGAATGATGTTTTTCAATAATGCTCAATTTATTTATATTCATCTTTAATTTTTCTTTCCTTTCATTTATTTTTATAATGAGTTAATCTTCTTATACATCGAACTGATCTATATACATAGGTTATATTTAAGATATAATTACAATTAAATATTTCCTTTGCTAATAATATACAGTTTTTACAATATTAAACATATTTCAATTTTAAATAAAACTCGAGTTCTGCTGCTTACTATGACAACGTTTTAGTAACGAGGATATACAACAAATGCTCTTCGCTTACGTTTAAATAAAATTTCACTATACATACAATTAAACTGAAAATATCTAAATCATAATATGAAAATAATAATAATTTTGTATAAACTAACACTGGGTTCAATGGATTTTTCTATATTCTATTATTTACTTATCTTATTATTATACTTTATTGATAATATCGTGTATATGAATCTTTGATGTAAACCCTGTACAGAATAAAAGTTCCTTGTGGATCCTTTCGCTATAAACAATTATGATTTAAATACATAGCTCACTCAGTTCAATAAAATACAATATTATTGATATTACGTAAATACAGGTATATATCTAATACAAAGAAAGCCAGAGTTACGTTTTCCTTCACCGACGATTTCAATGTTTACGAAACTCCATATGACTTAGTAACTGTTACACGTAGTGTTACAACTATATTAGTTTGTGACTAGGCAAACAATGATATCCCAAACATTGCTTAAACAAAGGTACTCTACGATCAACAATTACAACAATGTAAAACTCTTTGAGGAAGTAATTGTTCAAAACATTTCTTCTCTCATATATTTTAACACTAATTTTTGTGGAACAGATTAATAGAGCCCGATTGTAATGAAGGAGCAGTTTTAAATTACGACTCGTTTTGCTGATCCCTCTAATCACTTTTGTTTGAAATGAGTAAAATATTTAGTCGCCGTTGATTATTTAAAAGTGTGAATGGTATTTACTGTGAGTGTTGAACAATCTACGACCTTTTTCGTACTACATTCAATTTTTAAAAATTTATTGTAGTATGAAATATATAAGTAAGGATCGCCTTAATAATTTACGCCATCGTTCCTGCTAATTATAAAAAATGTAATATATAATGAAATACCTGACCTTAGATAAAGCTTAATGAATTCCCTATAGAGAAATGATAATTATCTCTGAGTGTTAACGACGCCTGTCACTCGAGGCGCTGGAAGATTCATTCTATCTGGCCCATAGACTTGAAATTTGGCATAACGATTATTTTCTATACAAACAAGAATTGATGCTTTAATATTACATGTCCAACTACAATTAATGTTACCTTGTGGTCAAACCTCAGTACTAACTTAAATACTCTCCCATCACACCTTGTTCTTATGAATGCTGTACCTCCTGTGTATCTAAAACTATAAAATTGTGTCAAAGTCTTAGGGCGGGAAGAGGAGTGTAAAACATTTTTTCCTCATTCCAAAAAAATTATATCACACGTCTTTTTACATTGTTTGACAAGTGATTGATACAAGTATACCATTCCTACGTTCTCTTTAAATTTGCAACTCGTATTACGTAGAAGAGTTAAAAAAAAACACACTATACATGAAAGTATTACACTCATCAAGTTAAAGTGGCCTAGGAAATGAGTCTACATGGGCAGAAAGCCTGTGCGTAGACTCGAGTTGCTTCCCTGGAGATTGTGGACGAATTGAATCTGGTGATTAATTATCAAATAACATCAACACCCCACACACACACACACACACACACACACACACACACACACACACACACACACACACACACACACACACACACACACACACACACACACACACACACACACACACACACACACACACACACACACACACACACACGCACGCACGCACGCACGCACGAACGCACGCACGCACGCACGCACTCACGCGCACACACACACGCACACTTACATAATACGGTATCGAAGCGTACATACTAAAAATAGTTTAATGGAAAGATTTAAAGAGATAAAAATAGTTAAGGAATGGTTTATTTTAAGGATCAAAAAGTCAACACGCAGAACAAATTCAAATTCAAATTCAAATTCCTTTAATGTCGTAAGACAACTTTTGTTGTATGACAGAGTCAAGTACATGCTGTATATACATAGGTTATAAAGGAAAACAATAAAAATACAATGGTTATACAACAGTAAATATTATACTAAATATGTTTTTATTACATACAACCTAACCTATTACTAGCAGATTTCTTGCCTAAATGTTATGAAATAAAAAATAAATGTATAAAATAGGAAAAATCCATCTAGAGGCATCGGTGCTGTTGAAGGGGCATTAAGAGGGGGGGAGGCAGGGTCAAAACTCAGGTCGTTCTGTAGTCAGCCGTGATAATTGCCTCAGCCTCCTCCACACTGATAAGATACAGCCATTCATTCGAGCGTTTCTTACATGTATATACCCACACTACGTTTAGCTAGCCCAGGCTTTGCTGGGTTTGCAAAAAAATTTAAAGTCTTAAGCTGAATTAAATTTCGAGATGCCCTGTAGGCATATAGACTAACAATCGTACAGAAATAGAATTGACACTTATTTGATTAAGATTTGATGTAGGAAGAGAGACAACCTTCCTTACATTGAATTCATTGTGAAGAGGCAATTCTTCAGTGGCTTGGTGGCAAGACGTCTGGGAGTGTTGACTTTTTCCATGGGTCTGTTCCTTCTTTCAAAATGATTGGTACGCAGCTTGTCAATAAGTTATGATCTGTCTATTTAATTGTATCATGCATTGCAATTATATTCTTGTATACGTTGCTAGGTAATTTTATTTTCATTTGTGTTCATCTTTTCTTACATTATTGTTCTGTTATTACTTTACTAGCACTATTATGTGATATGACTATGTCGTAATATATAGCGATATACACTATTAAAGCTATCTTACCCAACCAAGGATGATGATGAAGATTTATTATTCCTCTCTGATGATAAGAAGCTGATGACACCTTGCCTGGAATAAATAGCACATAATGCCGTTCTAATTGGCATAGCCGTATTTAGATAGATGCATTCCGATCATTGTAACCCTGAACTATTCTAGATCTCTCATCCCAATGTAAGTAAATTGACCTTATTAAACTTGACACATCTGGTCTTACCTCTGAATACATTTTTGTAAATAGCATTAGCTTTGATATACTACACAGTCACCAATTTACACCAATTTTGTTACATTGGTCCAAAAATATTTAACTAAACTGTAAAATGCCTTGGGAATGAAATTATTTTTGACAAAAAACCAAAATTTAAAATGAAAGTGCTGAATTATATTTCAGATTAGATCTTAGCTTTTTAATACGAGTATAATTACCGATGGGCTTTTACTAAATGTTATCACTGCATGTTTCTAAAGAGATTTTCAATATATTTTGTTGTTATTTCTTTGTATTTGGTTGTTGTTTCGTTGTTGATATTTATAAATCTATATTGTTATAGTTTTATTTATTTATACATTGTCATATAGCTGTAATGTCCATATGTAATAGTATTGAAAGTAAATCTAAACTAACCATTATGAAAATTAATTGATACTGCCTAGATTTAAATGTATTATTATAATTATTAAGTTATGCCAACTTACTTCCCGCACGCACCTAAAAGGTACATGGGAGTGATAAATAAACTACATGTAATAGTTGTCAGAATCCACTGAATGAATTTATATGTTTTGCATGTATTCAACGATTTCCTGAATAAAGATGTTTGAACTTGAACTTTAACAGTCGTTTTGTAAAGGAACTGATGGAACTCTACAACAATTAAAGCTGCTGAATTTAGCCAGGATTTAGCCATGCTGTCTAATATAGAGGGTTTAGCGCCGCTGTCCACAATAGTGGGTTTAGCGCTGCTGTCCACAATAGTGGGTTTAGCGCCGCTGTCCACATTAGTGGGTTCAGCGCCGCTGTCAACAATAGTGGGTTTAGCGCCGCTGTCCACAATAGTGGGTTTAGCACCGCTGTCCACAATAGTGGGTTTAGAGCCGCTGTCCACAATAGTGGATTCAGCGCCGCTGTCCACAATAGTGGGTTTAGCACCGCTGTCCACAATAGTGGGTTTATAGCCGCTGTCCACAATAGTGGGTTTAGCGCCGCTGTCCACAATAGTGGGTTTAGCACCGCTGTCCACAATAGTGGGTTTAGAGCCGCTGTCCACAATAGTGGGTTTAGCGCCGCTGTCCACAATAGTGGGTTCAGCGCCGCTGTCCACAATAGTGGGTTTAGTGCCGCTGTCCCACAATAGTGGGTTTAGCACCGCTGTCCACAAGAGTGGGTTTATCGCTGCTGTCCACAATAGTGGGTTTAGCGCCGCTGTCCACATTAGTGGGTTCAGCGCCGCTGTCCACAATAGTGGGTTTAGCGCCGCTGTCCACAATAGTGGGTTTAGCACCGCTGTCCACAATAGTGGGTTTAGAGCCGCTGTCCACAATAGTGGGTTCAGCGCCGCTGTCCACAATAGTGGGTTTAGCGCCGCTGTCCACAATAGTGGGTTTAGAGCCGCTGTCCACAATAGTGGGTTCAGCGCCGCTGTCCACAATAGTGGGTTTTAGAGCCGCTGTCCACAATAGTGGGTTTAGCGCCGCTGTCCACAATAGTGGGTTTAGCACCGCTGTCCACAATAGTGGGTTTAGCGCCGCTGTCCACAATAGTAGGTTTAGCGCCGCTGTCCACAATAGTGGGTTCAGCGCCGCTGCCCACAATAGTGGGTTTAGCGCCGCTGTCTACAATAGTGGGTTTAGCGCCGCTGTCCACAATAGTGGGTTCAGCGCCGCTGTCCACAATAGTGGGTTCAGCGCCGCTGTCCACAATAGTGGGTTTTAGCGCCGCTGTCCACAATAGTGGGTTTAGCACCGCTGTCCACAATAGTGGGTTTATAGCCGCTGTCCACAATAGTGGGTTCAGCGCCGCTGTCCACAATAGTGGGTTCTAGCGCCGCTGTCCACAATTAGTGGGTTTTAGCGCCGCTGAGTCCACAATAGTGGGTTTCAGCGCCGCTGTCCACAATAGTAGGGTTTAGAGCCGCTCGTCCCACAATAGTGGGTTTCAGCGCCGCTGTCCACAATAGTGGGTTTAGCGCCGCTGTCCACAATAGTGGGTTTAGCGCCGCTGTCCACAATAGTGGGTTTTAGCACCGCTGTCCACAATAGTGGGTTTAGAGCCGCTGTCCACAATAGTGGGTTCAGCGCCGCTGTCCACAATAGTGGGTTCAGCGCCGCTGTCCACAATAGTGGGTTTAGCGCCGCTGTCCACAATAGTGGGTTTAGCACCGCTGTCCACAAGAGTGGGTTTATCGCTGCTGTCCACAATAGTGGGTTTAGCGCCGCTGTCCACATTAGTGGGTTCAGCGCCGCTGTCCACAATAGTGGGTTTAGCGCCGCTGTCCACAATAGTGGGTTTAGCACCGCTGTCCACAATAGTGGGTTTAGAGCCGCTGTCCACAATAGTGGGTTCAGCACCGCTGTCCACAATAGTGGGTTTAGCGCCGCTGTCCACAATAGTGGGTTTAGAGCCGCTGTCCACAATAGTGGGTTCAGCGTCGCTGTCCACAATAGTGGGTTTAGAGCCGCTGTCCACAATAGTGGGTTCAGCGCCGCTGTCCACATTAGTGGGTTCAGCGCCGCTGTCCACAATAGTGGGTTTAGCGCCGCTGTCCACAATAGTGGGTTTAGCACCGCTGTCCACAATAGTAGGTTTAGCGCCGCTGTCCACAATAGTGGGTTTAGCGCCGCTGTCCAAAATAGTGGGTTCAGCGCCGCTGCCCACACTAGTGGGTTTAGCGCCGCTGTCTACAATAGTGGGTTTAGCGCCGCTGTCCACAATAGTGGGTTTAGCGCCGCTGTCCACAATAGTGGGTTTAGCGCCGCTGTCCACAATAGTGGGTTTAGCGCCACTGCTGGAAATATCGGTCATTATTTAGGTTAGATTTGGTCTCCACAACCCGTTTCGTGAACAATACTACTCGATTTAATCACGATTCTTCTTTGAAATACCTGCCTAATACGTCCACTTTGACGTCTTACCATGATTATTTAACGAATCATCTTTTTAGTTTTAATAGTAAATGATCGTTCATAAAACTACAGTAAGTTATTAAATATTTTACTGTCAACAGTATAATTTAATTACTAGACTGTCTATGTTTTGTAGAATTTTTACCTTTTTTGTGACCGTAATTATGGTATTATTTTTACTAAAATTAATTATGTAATTTGGTATTAAAAAGTTCAATTCAGGGACCCAAGTACGCGTTGAAAGCACTGTGTTATAACTTAGAGACTAAGTTTTTGGAAATGAAAAAAGCTGGTTGATAATTTTATTGTTTAAATTTATAGTGTATTAAACTTTTTAAGGAAAAAAGCGATCCCTTTTTAAGTTTTATTCTGCCTGTCTTTTATGGCCTGCGCAAGAAACTTGCCAAACAGAATAAGTAGGAGATTCCACACAGAATAAGGTCAACCTTACTCATAAGAGGTGAAATTATCAGTCAGGATTTGAATACTGGTATTTGTAACTCAACCCTTAACTCGGTCGTCGTATACTGCTTAAAAGCCGTCTCCCACTAAAGTTAGAGAATTTGTTCTATATATTGTATTCCTTCTGTCCGATATAGTTTCCTTATTCATCACTAGACTAATGCTGTGTATGATATTTATTATAAAGACTTACTTAGCCATAAGTCATCCAAGTAAGTTCTAAAGTTTTACTTTTGATTGATAACCTAGCATTATTTAATTAGTATATGAATATACTGAATACTAATTCCAGGGTACCGTATTCAAAATATAATTCAAATAAAATAAAATACTATAAAAAAATCAATAACTAAATCATTTTAACTCAATACAAATGTATCATTTAATACAACTAACGTGTGATATTCTTATATAAAGTGACAAAAAATATATATTATTTAATATTTTAAAGTGTCAAACTTCTTTAGATCCTACACATTTATTAAAATTTTATTAAAATCTTTGGGTTTAAGGTATAAAAGTAAAACAAAACTAATATCTACCACGATATGGAAAGCATAAATATGCAGGGAAAATAAGGAACTAGAAAATGTAGAGTAAATAAGGCATACATATATAATATTATCAATAGGTTTTTATCTGTAAACTCAAACAAATAAAAGTGAAAAACACAGAGTAACGTTTGTGAGTGACAAAAATACCTCTTTTAACCGGCTGACTTACTTCCCGAGTATAAAAGTAACAAAGCCCGGGTCCACAAGAATCCTTTAAAACTTTGACACTTCATTACACGCTGAAAGAGACAAAGCCGAACAACTTCCGGAGATGATCTTGCATCAGTTTCCGCCTTCCCAGAGACATACTTGTGATCTTGTGTGACAATTTACTTGATACCAACAGCTGTTCACATTTTCCTATATCCTTTGGTGTTTTACACAAAAGACCTTCCTCTATGCGTTTTTTTGTAAAAAAAGTATTAATTCCTAATCTTTATTGTCGTCAGGGCTTGAGTGATTTGCAAGAATGCATGATGCAATAAAATATGCATTCCAATAAAAATGAAAAATTTTGTTAAAACGCAAGTTCCGTGATTCAATTTAACGTGAATAAGCAAATGCAATCCATTACAATATATATGATGCATATATAACAATAAGTTGACACTAATTACATCAAGACAATGATTGTACCTTAGAGGTTTTCTTTTGTTTATATTTTTAATAGCATTTACTAGTTTCAATTGCACAAAATTCCATATCCAATCCTTTATTTGTATCTTCACTACTAGATAAATAAGATACCGATACAACAATTTAGAGGTAAACGAAGTTTAAAATACTTTTAGGAGTGAGAGATGTCTTTGTGACGAGTTTGTAATATTTTAATATCGGTGTGTTTAGCTATTTTGCTTAATTCTTACCAAAGGATTAATTCTATCCTCGTAATCCTGGAAATGTGAGAAGGTTTATGTTTTCTACACATGTTTTTGAATTTTTCACCAAAGGAAGTTCAAGAAATTAAAAAAAGTTTGATAAATATGCTTTCATTTGGATTTTGTATTCAATTTGATTTTTTACAGATCCCTAAATATTTTATATGATCAGGTAGGACATTGTATTGAACAATATAATACTATATTCAGAAATCTATTTCGAGAACTCGAAGTTATAATACTATTCGTAGAAGAATAGACTCTTTGCATTCATGTTCTTCTCACTATAAAGTATGTTAAAAATAGAAATAAGAATATTTTAGCATAAAATATACTCGAAGTTTACATAGTGTATGGTATATTTGTAAGGTTTGAAGTTGGATTATTAAAATATCATTCAAGTGCGTGTTTTAGTTCGGCCAATGTGTTCAGCGTCTGAATAATAGTTAGTTTGCTGATATGTATAAGTATGAACTTATATAGGTGTATATTATACGTGTATACAAGTATTAAATACTACTACCAATTTTTCCATGTTTCTGAGCATATATTATGGATAAATTATATTAGTAAAAGTTATCACTACATGTGAGAGGCAATTTAAATAATTTGCAGTTTATTTTACTGGTTTTAAAGGAGTGCGAATTAAACAACAGAACTATTGTAACACAAATATAGCATGACTAAAATTGGCAAAACAAACTGCTTCATCCCATACCCACAAAGAGCTTAACCGTTACCATGGTTGGTAGTGATAATAAACCCATAATTACCCATTGTGGTCTATCAACCATAATGCACCGTACTCATTGACAGCTTACGTCATCACACTATATTTGGTGTTTTACGTGTTATATATGTGACAGTCTATACGAAATACTATGCACGGGTTACAATCTTCCTTTGTATATCCAGACGTTAACAGTTTGAATAATTATAAGAATTATTTTAACTTAAATCTAGTAATAGTAAGTAAAGATAACTCTTCTAGTAATCTTTGTTTTAAAATACACTTTCAATTATTAAAAGCTCTTTATAATGTATTCCTCCTGGACTGCATAATATAATTGAAACAATTAAAAGTGCTCTCTATATATAATATATATATATATTTGTTAAATATAATGTTAGAGTTTCTAACAATTAATTGTTTTTGGTGATATCTTAATGGAACTGATATTTTTTAGAATTATTATATATATAATATATATATATATATATATATATATATATATATATGGCGACAGGTTGTATAGAGTACCTTTTTATGTTGCAATTTTGAAGAAATTAATAGGCAAAATTGCCTATTATAGTAGGTGAGTTACAGTATTTCTCCAATGTTATATTTTCTTTAGAGAGGAAACATATTGATTAAGTCAACGTTTGTCTTCTTATATAAATGTTGTTTCTGGGACTCAAAATGTTCTGCATGAGTATTGATGCACCTAGTTTTAAATTATTACTTATAATTATCTGATTATTTACATCTTATTTTGCCGCTTTTAGAGAAACTATATATTTAAATAAATGCAAACACAATACCCCTTTAATATTTTATTTTAATACCTAGTAATTATTATACTGATATAAATCTACGTACATTTTTAACCTTTTCTAATCTGTTTTTAACTTATAGTTAAGTTTATTAGGTATTAATGAGTATTAATGCATTATTTATGTAAGAATAATACAAGTACGGCTTAAATTGTCTAAATGTAATGTAAACAGAAAGTAAACTGAGGACTTCAGTTTAGTTTGGTTTTAATACCCCTGATTGTGTCTGAAGTGGAATGGGCAATAAAACTACCTAACTAGTCTTAACTGCCCTTATCTGAATTGGTAAAATTCGTAAACCTTCAATATGGTGAGATTTAAATATTAATCAAATAAAAGTAACATGCGAGTATCTGTTGAAAAAGAATTAAAAACAATGACACAGCAGAATGCGTATGAGATGAATAGAAACAAAGCAATGAAGAATAATACTCTTGTTATATCAAAGTGGTACAATCCGAACACGCTACATTAAATCAACGGTCTTTGACACGCGTATAAATGGCCAGATTTTAAAACACGCAGTAGTGATCACCCCATGGTCAAAAATGTATTATAACATAAAGGTTACTCGAATAGTAAATAATTTTTTCTGCTATTACACTGTAAAGTATGCATCACTATATTTAGTATAGTCATTTAAGAAATTAAAAATTACCTAACAAGATAAATAGAAATTCCAACATATTCTCCGTTACCATTAGTAATGCAACATAACGTGTTGGCGGAGAATCCCTCACATATTTAACACTTTCTGGCTTCACAACTCTCATCATTCACTTTCACTCTTTAATACTATAACTACAATTTTAACATAATAAAACATTTTCAGAATCTAAAATCAAATAATTACGATCGAGACCTACGATAGTTTTCTAAAGAAATAGGAATATTGTGTATTTGGTACATTATTATTTCTTTGCTCATAGTAAAGAGGATAAGAAGTTATGCGAATCGCAAGTCGCTGAATAAAATCGAGGGGATTATAATACTTAGGTGCATGCTTTAGGACTTTTCGAGACTGGTGTTATTTAGATTAAATCTTACCTCTCGAATCGGTGGCAGCGTGACTGACAAAATGCCTGAATACAGAATTCTCACTCGTGGTGTACCGCAAGGTTCAATACTGGGATCTCTTTTATTTTTACTTTACGTAATTGACATTTGTAAAGTACTTGCATTCACTAGTAATCACATTTACGTAGTCGATTTCAAATTTACGCTCACTGTGAGGTCCATGATCAACATACGCAACATTAACTTTGACATTAAAAGGACTTGTAGAAAAGACAACGAAACACGGACTGAAGCTTAACGAAAACAAAACGCAAATTATTATCATCTCTCACTAAGGACTTCATAACTGTATAGATACAAATAATACGTCCAAAGTGACTGTACACAATTAGTCTTTTCCGTACTGCGACAAAGTGAAAAATTTTTGTTTAACTATGATCTCAACTTTTGGATGGCGTGATGCGTAGAAACCTGTAAGAAGGTGTTTGCTTCAGTACACTCACTCAAGAGGATGTAGAACTTCATGTTTAAAAAAAACTTTTACTGGTAAAACACTGAATTTTCCTAATTTTTCATATTGTAACTCTGTAAATAATGATACTATTTGTGGATCTGGCTAACAAATTGCAGCGATGCCAAAATAACTGTTTACGTTTAGTATTTGATCTAAGACGTTAAAATATCATGCAAGACAATCATATCATGCAAATTAATATTCTAAATTATATTCTAAAATTGACCGATATGAGATTATTAAAATTCAGAAATTGGTATATTCTTTCTTTTTAGATCTCTGGAGAGGCTAAGTATTATGAATCTAATATCACACAGTTATAAAATGTATAAATAAGAACGTATATAATTTTAAGCAGAGTGCCAAATTTCTCTGTTTTTATACAAATATTAAAATTTAAATTATCTTCCTATTCAACAGTACCTGTAAAAAGATGTATTTAATTTATCATTTGTGTTTTAATAGTTTGTATACTATTTATTAATTAGTTATAATTTCTTTAAAAGCTTCTATTATTACACATTCTTATATATTTTAGTATATTGAATTGTATGTATTATGATGTAAAACATTTATAATTGATTCATATACATAAATGTTTTCAATATTGTAGATTTAATTTTTCACAGAAAATAGTTATAAAGCTTCTTAGTAGGAATACAAAGTTGTATTACTTGTTAAATTTTTGTCTAGCTTGGTAACTAAATTAAAAAAATAATATTATTTTCTTTCACTACATTTTTATTTATTACTGTGGGTTCAACTTATTATACTGTTAAGTGAAATCATAGTAAGTTACGTGCAACTGTTTGCTTGTATATAGTAAGTTATTTGGTAAACCCAGAGGTCAACAAGAGACACAGACCAGTCACAAATCACGTGTATTGAGAGGCAGCGAGAATCCATTTCGGACGTAATCCAATTTCCTCTTGAGTACTGCAAGCTTTGATTTAACCTTTTCTCATTTCAACGTGAACATATTGAAATACAGCAGTATTACACAGAAATAAATACATACAGCAATATCAACTGAATGGAACCAAATTATATCTAATGTACATAAAACTAAATCTAGTATGTAAGTACTTAACCTTTTTAAAAAAGATTCAACATATTTATTACCTGTTTCACACACACACGTTTGTAAAAAATAAACGTAAATATCAACTGTGTACAATAATATTAAATATGATTTATTTCCTCGTAAAAACTGATTGATGTCTCTCTACAAGTATGTATAGAGGATTATGAACTTGGCCGTTAGTATCGATGATTTAGACATCAAATCTGGCAAGTATTATTTCTCATTAAAATTTGGAAGACTAACAGACTTGCAGTATTGTGGTAATACCCTGCCCTAGTTCTTTTTGTTTATTAAAAACTTTTGTTTACATATGAAATGAAAAATGGTCCATGCCAACTTGGAGTATAGGGAATGAAAATTACCCAACAATGTTTCAGAATTATATATATATATATATATATATATAATATATATATATATATATATATATATATATATATATATACTAGAACAATGAACATTATTGAATGTTTACAAAGCGGAAAAGATACGTTCGTCAAACGATTTACCAACAACTCTGATTATTTTCAAATTAATATATATCTTCACACGGAAAACTTATTTTGAGTTTGTGCGATATAGAGTATTTTAAAAATTAAACATGCACTAAAACATATTTAATGCCTAATTGAAAAGAAATAGTTCCTTTTTCTATAACATTAAACAATTTAATATAAATTTAGAAAAGTTTCAGTAAAAGAGTTATATAAATACATACCCTTTAAGAATAACTCATGATTTCATATGAGGCCGTCATCTCTAAATATCAAACTGAAGATGAATTACTGGTTTATATATTTAATTTCCACAACCGTGATAAGACAAAAAGCATTATTGATGGCATTTTAATGTAAAAGTTAGAAATATATAATCTTGAAAGTTTGCTAAAAAATTTAAAATGTAAGAATTTGAACTTGAACTATTTAAAATAATCCGAATATTTCTAAACATTTGAACTTAAAAACGGCTCGGTTTGAGTACTTGCATGATTTTAAACAGCCACGTCTTGAAACTTTACCGATGTTGATGTTATCGATAAAATAGAAGGAATTTAGATACTGGATTTTAGATTTTAGGATTTTATACGGCAGAATAAATACTTGTAATAAGGCGGTTGTGCTCGCTTACGACTTCACGGATTTGGTTGAAACTAGCACAGTTGGAATCGCAATGAAACTTTCCAAATAGTTGGTTTTATAGTAAATATTTAATAATTATACTGCTTTTCCTATTATTTGACTGTTTACAATTTTCAACAGACCCCATTTTGTTAATATTATAGAAAACAACACAATTATGTCATTATTTTCGTCTTAGCTATTCAAACCTATGTGGCAAATTTGTTTTACTTTAGGTTTACTAGTTTTTTTAGATAATAATTTGTTGATAATAAATACAAAATGGCGGTTAGCTGCAAAGCGTAGAGGATTGGAAAAAAGGAAAAAAGTTATTCTTCATTATTAGCATAGAAGTATATATAATATCTGGCAATGCATAACCAGCTCAACCTCCTTGTTTTACTCTGTATGTATATATATATATATATATATATAAGTAGATAGTAATATGGGGTTCCTGGCGCACTTTCGGAGCCGACCGAAAAGCAATGTAAAATACTGTTCAATGTACCATAAAGGAAGCTGAGAAATAACACAGCAAATCTCAATGAAAAATTAACCGAATCTACAGTCGTTCGTCTCCAAAAGCGATCGGTACATTACTATCTACTCTGTGGAATGAAAAATTAACCGAATCTGAGCTTCTACTTTCTTAAGCTGTGCTTTGTAAAATGTTGTCAAATCTGCTACGAATAAAGGATTTATCTTAATAAAATTTAATCAATTTAAAACATTTTTACTTAAAAACATACTGTACTTTAATAAAAAACTTTTCTACTAAATAAACAACATGAACTCACCAAGCTCTCTTCAGTTTCTAGCATTTCAAATAGGTAAGAAAGGAGGGTTACTATACTACTTTTCAACTACTTTAAAAGAAATCACATTTTTTGCAAAAATTATTGCGAAAACTCTTAAATATAGCACATTTCCCCTGAAAACTTTGTGTTTTTTGTTTAAAATTTTAGGCAAAAGATTTTTAACTACTTTTACTTTCTAGACATTTTTAAGTAAATTTAGAGCTTTTTAAGTAAATATTTTAGAAAAAACAAAAATCCTAATTAAAAATTTTTGCTATTTAAATGGAAGTTGAAAATAAAATCTGCACTACTGGAAAATATTCTTTAACAGAACTCTTAGGAAATAAAATAAAACCAACTAACGAACGATTTGGACTATGGCTTTTAAACGAAAATTTACATAACGATAATCTAATTACAAATATTGGAGATATAAACTACGTAGAAAATGAAGAAAGAATGGGGAAATTTAAAAGAATTACAGAACCCTTTTGCGATAATATTATGATTGTTAAAATAACAGATTCTACAGATTTAGAAGGACAATTGTTAAAAAAAGATGCTTGCGGATCATTTAATAGTTATTTAAGAAGCAAATTTTTCGAGATTTCCATTAGCAAAACATGGTGTAAAAGCGAAATTGCCACAATTTTTAGATTCTAATACAATAACAATAAAAGGAGTTAAACAAATTATACATAAAGATTTAAAAACCATAACAAATAAATATAAAAAACCAGTTGCAAATACCTTATAAAATTGAGTTAGCAGATGTAAAATTATTAACACTCTTGGAAGAATTACCAGAAATACTAGAACAATTAGCTATAGAACACTATTATTTGCTAGACTTAGACATAACACAAGATTTTGCTGGTATCTGTAATAAACAAGAAATGACCGATTATTTAATAGAAAACTATAATTTTTGTAAACAAGGAGAAATTAAAAATAACTCTAAAAATTATTGTAGATAACGACAAAACTGTTGGAAAAGATTGTTTAACTTGGTTAAGTTCTAATTCTAGGGTAAAAATATATAATAAATTTATCTGCCAAATAACGAGTCCAGGAATTAAATAAACAATTAGGTAACCATATAGTAAATTTTGCAAATTGTCCCGACAAAAGATTAAAAAGAAACATTCTCTTGTGAGTTAGCAAAAAATAATGGAATTACGAGATTAGAAGCAACTATTTACAATTACGTAAACGAAAATGTCCAAACTGATAAAGAATTTGATCCGCTAGATGATTGTATAAGCTTATTAAAACAAAGTAGAAGATATTTTAAGAATGCTCCATTTTATTCTGTATCTTTATCGAAAATGTGGACAAAATTAACGAAGGCATTAAAAAAACAGTTGCTGTATAGTTTTTAACGATATTTTACAATATGTTTATTGGGGAAATAAAAATACGAAAAAAATTAACAGGATTACAGATCAAATTAACCAACAGATAAAGAAGAAAGAAGCAAGTTGATTACATACGTAATATCTGCATTTAGCCTTAATCTTTTTACCAGTTAACTTAATCTATGTAAAAGAAGACAAAGATGACTAAAATTTGGTAAAGATTAAACATAAATGCTATTTAAAAGAAGGCAAAACATACTTTTCTAAGTCTAATACATTATTTTCGACGATTCCAAAAGAGATCGATTTAGAAGAATTAGGACTAATAAACACCAAAAATGTTGTTCCACACATCTGTCGAAAGAGATTTAATATTACAAACAAATTATTTCCAAATACATTTAAGAAAATTGATCCAATAAATTCTATATTTTTAAAAAGTATTAAAAAAAGAGAACAAGAATTGGAGGAAATAAATATGGAAACTAGGAAAAGAAACTATCTAGAAAACTTAAAAGAAGAACAGGAAAAATATAAAGATAGTTTGGAAAAAGATAAACAAATTAGAGAAATCGATAAACGAATTAGTTTGATCAATTTTTGAAACAATGGAAGGATTTAAGTACTAAAGGACACTATAAAATCTCTGCATTTGTAGGTAATAGAAAGACTAGATTTAGCTATGTTGGAGTTTTAGCAGAAAAAGACGGTAAAAAAGCTGTATATTTTGTTAAAGGACTTTTTAAAAATAAGTTTATCGAATTGTACAACAACAAGGAAAATTTAAAGGAAGAAGGATTTATTTTAATTCCATACAACGATCTAAATATAATTTACTATCCAATCGATAAACCAATTATGGAAATAAAAACAGACGGTTTAACTTCTTTTAATGGCAATACTTTTCCTAAAATTATAACACTAAACGCTTTAGATCTTTTTACAAATAAGGAAGATATTATTTACAAAGAAGAAGATAGAAATCAAGTACAAAATCTAAGAATGAATAACATTCTTGGAACCATAAAAGTAAAGGATTGTAAAAGATTAGAAGATTTACAAGAAGGATTAGAATTAAAAATAACTGCTTTATCTACAATAGTTTATAGAAAAACTGAAAGATATATCTTAAAATTCGAAAATGTAGAAGATTGTTATATTTCTAATTATTGGTTAGAAAAAGAAATAAAAGATAGAAAAATTGATCTAAATTACAAGTTAAAAATAAAGTTAGACAAGATCAAAACAACTCCTAATAAAAATAAAGAAAGATTCGTATTTATTGGATAAATGTATTAAAATTAAAAAAAATGTTAAAAAGAATAGAAAGACGTGTTTAGAATTTTAAATGTTGTCTTAATCCACTACCATACTTAGAACTTCTAAATCTGTATTTATAGAGTCTTCCTCCAGAAATATTTTGTAAATCGTTAGAATCTACATCAATTGTGCTGTTAACAACTTTTTTAATAATCTCTAATATTTTATCTTCGTCTTCTGTATCTAATGTAAAAGAATCTGATTCTGTGTTGTTTAAAATATTTACAGAGCTTTTACTATTTTTAAACTGTATTTCTACGAGTTCTGGCTTATATTTTTCATCTAGAAGATTGTATAAACTTGCTCTTAAATTCTTTAAAATCTGTTCTCGGCATTTTGTATTAATTCTAAAATTTTATTATTTCTTTCTTCTTCGATTTTATCTTTTTCGCTTTGTAATAATGTTAGTGCTCTATCCATTTATTAAGAAAAAAATTTGGAACGTGGAACGCGGAACGTGGAACGTGAACGTAGAACGTGAACGTGAACGTAGAACGTGAACGTGAACGTAGAACGTGAACGTGGAAACGTAGAACGTGGAACGTGGAACGTAGAACGTGGAACGCGGAACGTGGAACGTAGAACGTGGAACCTAAACCTTTACATGTAAAATCACGTTAAATTAAACGTAAAACACAAAATTTACGTTCATGTTACGTTCTTGTTACGTTCCACGTTCACGTTCCACGTTCTACGTTCCACCTTCACGTTCCACGTTCACGTTCTACGTTCCACGTTCACGTTCTACGTTCACGTTCTACGTTCACGTTCCACGTTCCGCGTTCCACGTTCCAAATTTTTTTCTTAATAAATGGATAGAGCACTAACATTATTACAAAGCGAAAAAGATAAAATCGAAGAAGAAAGAAATAATAAAATTTTAGAATTAATACAAAATGCCGAGACAGATTTTAAGAATTTAAGAGCAAGTTTATACAATCTTCTAGATGAAAAATATAAGCCAGAACTCGTAGAAATACAGTTTAAAAATAGTAAAAGCTCTGTAAATATTTTAAACAACACAGAATCAGATTCTTTTACATTAGATACAGAAGACGAAGATAAAATATTAGAGATTATTAAAAAAGTTGTTAACAGCACAATTGATGTAGATTCTAACGATTTACAAAATATTTCTGGAGGAAGACTCTATAAATACAGATTTAGAAGTTCTAAGTATGGTAGTGGATTAAGACAACATTTAAAATTCTAAACACGTCTTTCTATTCTTTTTAACATTTTTTAAAATTTTAATACATTTATCCAATAAATACGAATCTTTCTTTATTTTTATTAGGAGTTGTTTTGATCTTGTCTAACTTTATTTTTAACTTGTAATTTAGATCAATTTTTCTATCTTTTATTTCTTTTTCTAACCAATAATTAGAAATATAACAATCTTCTACATTTTCGAATTTTAAGATATATCTTTCAGTTTTTCTATAAACTATTGTAGATAAAGCAGTTATTTTTAATTCTAATCCTTCTTGTAAATCTTGCTCTAATCGTTTTTACAATCCTTTACTTTTATGGTTCCAAGAATGTTATTCATTCTTAGATTTTGTACTTGATTTTCTATCTTCTTCTTTGTAAATAATATCTTCCTTATTTGTAAAAAGATCTAAAGCGTTTAGTGTTATAATTTTAGGAAAAAGTATTGCCATTAAAAGAAGTTAAACCGTCTGTTTTTATTTCCATAATTGGTTTATCGATTGGATAGTAAATTATATTTAGATCGTTGTATGGAATTAAAATAAATCCTTCTTCCTTTAAATTTTCCTTGTTGTTGTACAATTCGATAAACTTATTTTTAAAAAGTCCTTTAACAAAATATACAGCTTTTTTACCGTCTTTTTCTGCTAAAACTCCAACATAGCTAAATCTAGTCTTTCTATTACCTACAAATGCAGAGATTTTATAGTGTCCTTTAGTACTTAAATCCTTCCATTGTTTCGAAAATTGATCAACTAATTTCGTTTTCGATTTCTCTAATTTGTTTATCTTTTTCCAAACTATCTTTATATTTTTCCTGTTCTTTCTTTTAAGTTTTCTAGATAGTTTCTTTTCCTAGTTTCCATATTTATTTCCTCCAATTCTTGTTCTCTTTTTTTAATACTTTTTAAAAATATAGAATTTATTGGATCAATTTTCTTAAATGTATTTGGAAATAATTTGTTTGTAATATTAAATCTCTTTCGACAGATGTGTGGAACAACATTTTTGGTGTTTATTAGTCCTAATTCTTCTAAATCGATCTCTTTTGGAATCGTCGAAAATAATGTATTAGACTTAGAAAAGTATGTTTTGCCTTCTTTTAAATAGCATTTATGTTTAATCTTTACCAAATTTTAGTCATCTTTGTCTTCTTTTACATAGATTAAGTTAACTGGTAAAAGATTAAGGCTAAATGCAGATATTACGTATGTAATCAACTTGCTTCTTTCTTCTTTATCTGTTGGTAATTTGATCTGTAATCCTGTTAATTTTTTCGTATTTTTATTTCCCCAATAAACATATTGTAAAATATCGTTAAAAACTATACAGCAACTGTTTTTTAATGCCTTCGTTAATTTTGTCCACATTTTCGATAAAGATACAGAATAAAATGGAGCATTCTTAAAATATCTTCTACTTTGTTTTAATAAGCTTATACAATCATCTAGCGGATCAAATTCTTTATCAGTTTGGACATTTTCGTTTACGTAATTGTAAATAGTTGCTTCTAATCTCGTAATTCCATTATTTTTTGCTAACTCACAAGAGAATGTTTCTTTTAATCTTTTGTCGGGACAATTTGCAAAATTTACTATACGGTTACCTAATTGTTTATTAATTCCTGGACTCGTTATTTGGCAGATAAATTTATTATATATTTTTACCCTAGAATTAGAACTTAACCAAGTTAAACAATCTTTTCCAACAGTTTTGTCGTTATCTACAATAATTTTAGAGTTATTTTTAATTTCTCCTTGTTTACAAAAATTATAGTTTTCTATTAAATAATCGGTCATTTCTTGTTTATTACAGATACCAGCAAAATCTTGTGTTATGTCTAAGTCTAGCAAATAATAGTGTTCTATAGCTAATTGTTCTAGTATTTCTGGTAATTCTTCCAAGAGTGTTAATAATTTTACATCTGCTAACTCAATTTTATAAGGTATTGCAACTGGTTTTTTATATTTATTTGTTATGGTTTTTAAATCTTTATGTATAATTTGTTTAACTCCTTTTATTGTTATTGTATTAGAATCTAAAAAATTGTGGCAATTTCGCTTTTACACCATGTTTTGCTAATGGAAATCTCGAAAATTTGCTTCTTAAATAACTATTAAATGATCCGCAAGCATCTTTTTTTAACAATTGTCCTTCTAAATCTGTAGAATCTGTTATTTTAACAATCATAATATTATCGCAAAAGGGTTCTGTAATTCTTTTAAATTTCCCCATTCTTTCTTCATTTTCTACGTAGTTTATATCTCCAATATTTGTAATTAGATTATCGTTATGTAAATTTTCGTTTAAAAGCCATAGTCCAAATCGTTCGTTAGTTGGTTTTATTTTATTTCCTAAGAGTTCTGTTAAAGAATATTTTCCAGTAGTGCAGATTTTATTTTCAACTTCCATTTAAATAGCAAAAATTTTTAATTAGGATTTTTGTTTTTTCTAAAATATTTACTTAAAAAGCTCTAAATTTACTTAAAAATGTCTAGAAAGTAAAAGTAGTTGAAATCTTTTGCCTAAAATTTTAAACAAAAAACACAAAGTTTTTCAGGGGAAATGTGCTATATTTAAGAGTTTTTCGCAATAATTTTTGCAAAAAATGTGATTTCTTTTAAAGTAGTTGAAAAGTAGTATAGTAACCCTCCTTTCTTACCTATTTGAAACACGAACGTGAAACGTAAACACGAACGTGAAACGTGAAACGTGAAACATGAACGTGAACGTGGAACGTGAACGTGGAACGTGAACGTGGAACGTGAACAGATTTACCGTTTTTTCTGTTATTTTCATAATGTAAATAAAAAGTAAAGATAATATAAAAATAATTGTAACAAATATTTTATCGAGACCACTGAGCAGCATTTATATTAGAAAATTTATTCAAATATTTACCATTTTTAGGCTTCAAAGTTAGATTAATTGTTAAAAATCCGTAGTCTTCCTTCCAAATTTTATCACACAACTCAATAAAGTGGTTTAAACTCATATCAGAACCAACATAATTGTTGTAAATCTTTCTCGAATAGTGATCATCTTGCTTAAAAAATACACAACATATTCAGGTTATTTCTTATAACTTGTTTATCAACCTTTGAAAAGCATTGAGAAAGATAGATACAAGATATGTTTTTGTGACGAGACATTACGAAATATTCCTTAATAACGTCTTGATTTTCTAAAATACAATCATCGAAAACGATTAAAGAATTTGGTTTACACTCCCTTAATGGAACTATGTCCCTCAGAGGCATTATAAAAATATGATATTTTCTTACTTAAGTTCTTCTCAATATTCTCAAATCTTTCTTGTAATTTTTTATATGCGTCTTGTTTCTAAAGATTTACTAAAAAACATACAAATTGGAATAAGGAATCAACCTATTGTAGATAAAATTCAATAGTAAAGTTGTTTTTCCACATCCACTT
This sequence comes from Homalodisca vitripennis, assembly GCF_021130785.1. Lineage (NCBI taxonomy): Eukaryota > Metazoa > Arthropoda > Insecta > Hemiptera > Cicadellidae > Homalodisca > Homalodisca vitripennis. The sequence goes on from NC_060213.1 coordinate 757,018, forward strand.
GAACCAACAATTAACAATCTGATTGGTTGATCTTTCTTATTTTCTTCAAACGTTTGAAGTTTTATCTGATCTTTTTGCTTTAAAAATTTCTCCATTTAAATAGAAGATTTTCATCTTGAAGCAACGCTTGCGAAAATGAAGCTGATCAAGTTGACTTCAGAAAGCTCTCAATTATTTTTAAACTTGGAACATCATATACACTTAGAGGAAGAATCAAATTATTTTATCGGTTTAAGCGGTTTTTATTCTGACAATTTTGTAATAAATATTAGTGAAAGTTCTCCTTATTGCATAGGATTTAGTGAGAAGAACATAACAAAATACTATGGTTTAAACAAAGGATATTATACTTTCGATCAAATTAAAAATTCCCTTAAAAATTATCTGAAAACATTCAAACAATCAGATAAATCTTTAAACTTTGACGAAAACAAGTTTGAAATGCAAAAAAATTATCTCTCTAATAAAAATTCAAATAAAATCACCAGTAAGAATAATGTTTTCAGCAATTATTGTAGATTTGTTAGGGTTTGTTCAAGAAACTATTGAGCCAAATCAGGTATATTTAGGAAATAAAAACGCCAAAATTTAGACCGTTCGATGTAATTGAAGTGCACTGCAATCTCGTTGAACCTAGTTTTGAAAATCATCACACAAAGATTTACACAAAGAATCTGAAATTTTGTACACTTTTTTCCCAAATGTTGCTTATGGATCAAAAATCAGTGAAAAACCAAATGAAATCGATTATATTCCAATTAGAAAAAATATTAAAAGAATTCAAAAAATCGTTCTGACTATTCAAGACTCTGAAGGAAATCTATTAAATAATGAGAGTAAAACAACAATATATTTAAGATTGAAAAAGGATTAAAATGGACCCCACAATATAAAAAAAGCTTCGAAAACATACATTCTGAAGGTAGGGGTGATTCGCCCCCGCCTTCAAACTTTCAAAAAATCGTCTTAACTGTTCAAGACTCTGAGGGAAATTTATTAAATAATGAGAGTAAAACAACAATATATTTAAGATTGTCGAAAGAATGATGAATCAAGGGGGGAACGAATCGTTCTTACCTTCAAATTTTCAAAAAAACAACTTTTGAATGTATAAATTACAAGAGTCTATGCCATAGACTTTTTCAAAATCTTCATCCTGACACTATTTTCATTAATGAATCTGGATTTTATTCTCAAAATAAAAATTACTAGTTAAATTTCTTTTCTATCTAAATGGAGTCAGTTGTAGACCTACTCAATAATCAACTTATATTCAATAATAAAGACATTGTAACGATTGTAGACGAAAACAATGTAATCTGGTTTAAGGCTAAAGATCTTTGTGAAATATTAGGTTATGAAAAAAACAAAAAACGCAATTAAATTAAATGTTGAAGATGATGACAAAAATTCAATATTTTTACTTAAAAAACAAGGGGCTATTCGAATGGCCCCTTAAACAATCTTCATCCTGACACTGTTTTTATCAATGAATCTGGACTTTATTCTTTAATTTTGAGATCACATAAAAAAGAGGCAAAAATCTTCAAAAATTGGGTTACAAAAGAAGTTTTGCCAAGTATTCGTAAATTTGGTCAGTAACAAACTTGAAAACAAGATTAAATATTTAGAGGACGAAGTTAAACACTTGCCAAATTAAAGATGCAATAAAAACGGAAATAATCGCAAAACAAAGTGTAAAAAATTGACTTAATGAAACCAGACCTTGTTTGTAAAGATTTTGCTAAGAAAAAACACCATGTTTTTGTATTAATTAAGAAGAATCACATGTGGGAATATCCTTATTACGTTATCAGAGCTCAAAAGAGAGAAAATACCGAAAAGATTGAAAGAACTTGAAATTGATTACCCAGAAATGGAAATTTTATTAAGACATGGAGATCCAAATAGTATAAATCTCTACAACCAAATGAAAGAATCTTTGAATATTTTATACAACGGAAATCATTTTACTACAAATATGGCAGAATCTCGACTGATTTATGGAATATCTAAATTACACGATGAAAATGTTAAACATTCGAATTATGATAGTTTTGTTTGTAAATGTCTTTTAAGACTATAGAAATGTTGAATTTCTCTTCCGCATACGCAAAGAACTGGTCTAGCAAAGATTTGTTTAGCACAATCTTTACAATATGCTTGTTTGTTGTCTTTTACTATAATGGAGATTATAAAATTCTGAAATATTCTTAACCTTTTTACACCGTGTGCACTCTTTCTCTCTTCTAAAGTTAATTTTTTTTTCCATTTTATCATATAATTCTTTTCTATATTTCTTATTACAATCCTTACAATAATTAGCATAATCCATCTTTTTCTAGTCTTATCTTGAAAAAAACTTCGACAAATCTTTAAATTCTTGACACTTTATACAGTTCTTTTGGGCCTCCATTTATATAGAAAAAATTACAGCTTTTGACTTTTTTCAATTCATATTCGTAAAAACTTCCGGTTATTTCTCAATTTTCAAAGTTTTCCAAGTTTATTTAATTCGTCTAATATATCAGATTTTGCTTCATTTTTATAGCCATACGGTACTGTATCGATCTTATTTTCTAGGACATTTCTCTTATCATCTTTAGCGTTTAGTGGCCAGTTTGTTTATGGTGATGGTAATACAATTCATGTTTATAGCTTTTTATTACAGTCATCTCCCTAAATTCTTCCTTATCTTCGAACAAAACATCCCTTCAAGTTTTCGATATTTATTGTTTTATTTACAACGCTTCTCTTAAATCCCTTTGCATCTTACTGGATTTTTGTCTAGATAATTTGTACGAGTACATTTTCGATCTCAATCCACAAAATTCTTCTAAAACTTCGCTATTTAACTCATCTTTGAATTTCCCTATTACCTTCTTATTTTTAGTAGTGAAACATTCATGATCTTTTGGATAATCACTTGTATCAAAGTCCATCTATATTTTCTTTAATAATTTTAAAAGGATCTCGTTTCAATTCTAGAAAATAACTGTCTGTATCCATGTAACACAGATTCAAATCTGGATCAAACTTCTTTAATTTGTTGTAATAAAAACTCGTACATTAGCAATTTTTGAGAGGTCGAGAACTGAAAATCCTATGTAAATCGGTTTGTTAAATTTAACCTTTTGTTTGTACATGTGACTCGCTATACAGTTGTCGTCAAAGATGTTAAAGCATTTGAAATTTGTTTTCTTAGCTTGTTTTCATTGAAAATTCTTCATTTCCAAGCTTAATATCACATCTGTGTTCTCACATTTTCCATAGATTTTCCAAAAACTGAGTTGTTCATCAGCTTATAAAAGTCCTTTTCAAAGTCGCCTTGTAGCTTTTGGTTCTCATGTTTGTGTTAAAATCAATGTATTCTTTCATAAAAGGCTTCTGATCGAATGCAATAAACTCTATTCACATGTTTCAAAATCATACCTTGTTCCAAATAGAACTTCAAATTTCTCGAATGAAACAACGTATTCAGTTTTATCCAGTAGAGTTGTGCAAAGTTTGTTTTTAAAATGTTCTGGAGCAAGAGGTAAATCCTTGTGATGTTCATGTAAATTTGTTGGATATCCTAGATCAACTTCGAGAATATAGCCATAATCTTCGTCGCCAGTGAGTTCCAAAATTGTTTCTTTCCATTCTGCAGTTGTGTAAGTTTTTGGATCCATCCACTTGATATCACTAAACGGCAGTTTTTTGCATTAGGCCATAACCCATAAAGGTTATTTAGCATCAACGTATAACAAATAGTTTTCGGGCTTTGTCTTATCGAAATCTTTCAAATATTTGTTATTTGCTTTCACATATCGCTTAATACATTGAGAAAATACCTCCCACGAATACCTTTTTCAATCATTAAATACATATCGTAATCGTGTATCAGTTGAAGCTCAATTTTCGTTAATTTTAACATAGCATCCCCATGCGAGACTTGGAGCTGTTAGATAATGTGCCGGATTAAGTTTATAGCAATTTAAGCAAATATTTTCTGAAATTTTCAAATATATCAGCGAGCAATAGTACATCTTGGATAATTGTACAAATCAGAGTAATTTCCAAGATTTTTCTCTTTTAATTTGTTCCAAACATTTAAGTAGTGTTGAAAATCTTTCTCAGATATGCTTCTCATCTGTCAAAAGTGAATAGAAATCTTGAATTCTCAAGTTCTTCTGTGTAATCAAGTTTTTTCAATACTGTCGATAAATTCATAGGGAAATATTCCTTTTCCAGATAGAATTTTAAAAATCTCGTCGTCGTCATTTGGCTGTCTTTCTATTATCTCATTCAGTCCATCTTGTATAAAATGATTTGTATGTTTTGAAGTCTTCTCTCTTTAGATTTTTAGCTAACTTTTCTATAGACGAGGCCATGAATCTGAACGTGTCTACAAACGAAAACTTGATGAATTTTCTTGGCTTATCACCTTCGAATTCATATCCATATCCTGAATTTACTGAATAATTTATATATTTTTCTTCTGAGTTTTGCGATCAAATCAACGTTTCCATATTTTCTTAGCTAATTCTTTTATGTACAAATGAGTATCGTAATTTGACATATTGTGGCAGAAAACTGGGATGTTCTGGGGAAATTTCAAATTCAGATTACAACATGAATGAGCTGCGCCTCGAAACTTGCCGGTTAAATGACAATGATCTCTCACTTTATTATAACTCTTTATCTTTCCAACTATCAGGAGTAAAACCATACTGAATTGACCCAACATCATAAGCAGACTCATTCACAGATATGACAACACGTTTTAATTTTGATACGAAATTTTCTTCTTCTTCTGTCAATTTCATAGGTTTCATGTTCTTAGAATTATATTTTTTCGCTATGTATTTCGATAATTTATTGAGTTCTTCAAACAATTTTTTGTTGGGACGTTTTTCAAATCTTCTTCATTTTTGGCACGATAACATATCGGTTTGTACATGCGAATTGGTCACATTTCGACACTAAATATAGAGTAAAACCATAAGGAATGTGCCTCTGAATCTTGGTTGTAGTCGATCTTTGTGGATTGTTCCTTGCATGTCGAATTTTTTCTAATATGCTCTCAAAGTCCATATAAATTACGTACGGATGGTTAAATTTCTTTTGATAATTAGTAAATTTAGTTGTTTGACCTGGAAATGGCATAATTGGCTTACAAACTTCATGATTTTTACAAATTTCTAAGTGATCTGTTAAATCTCCAGATTTGTAAAAATGGCTTAAACATCTTCTACACAAAAATTTTCTTTCTTTATGTTTTAGACAACTGCGAAGAAAACAAGCTTATTTAAATCGGTTATCAAAACATAATGAGATTTTATCATCTTGTTTTAACATACAATAAATCAATGTTTGTTTCAGCGTCATATTTTTTCAGAAATTTGTAACGGAACAATGTTAATATTTTCATCAAAACTGTAGACATTGATAGACATTGTTGGATACTTATACTTGGAATTGTAGCTTCGTTTTTTCAAATATTTGTATATCTTTCAGAGACATTGGATACTCAAAACCTGAAAATATTTTCGTCATTCACAAATTTTTCGTATTGCTTTACACGTTCACAGTCTCTTTCTGGTTTTTCAATAGCACATCTTATTGAGTAATAATAAAGCAAAAATCATCTCTATTTTTTATATTTATACAAGCTTTTTTATCTTTGATATTCTTTGGTAAATCAATCGAGTATTGATCCTGCATTCATCATTTCGTGTTTGTTAAGGCTCAAAACTAGTTGTTTACAACTTTTAAATGACCATCCGGAACCTTTATTTGGATTATTCGTTTGTTCTCGATGTGTTAATTTATTTAAATTGCTTAGTAATAAAAGTCTTTCGTTTACGTCAAAGATTTCGTCTGCTTTGATAGTAAAATACATTAGACATGTTTGCGGTTCACCATTCACTAAAGTTCGTTCGTATTCACATTCCAAAGAGAGATAGCCCTTCATATTTTTAACATTTTCTTGAAATTTCTCGATTAAACTTTTAATTTTCTGACCGCATAATTGAAAGATATTTGTAAATTGACATGGAATTGTCGGTTTCAAGTTTGTTAAAATGTATTGCTTGAAAAGACCGTGTATTGAGGATAAAACTTCTACATCAATGATATATTTCGGATTTTTACTTTAAGAGTTTTATCAATTTCTTCGATCATTTCAGACTTGGTTTTATATCGTTAGTACCGATAGCCAACTTTTCAGCTATTGAATGAAGTTTTTCATCATTAAATAGGTCGAGATTTTTCTTTTCAACTTTGAAATTTCTCTTTAATTTCACGTAATTTCTCAATATTAAACATGTTTTCGTGATCGGCAATTTTATTTTCTCTAGCCCACTGTCTTAAATAATTTAGTTCATTATTGTAAATTTTGCTTTGTTTTTTTCATGACTTTTAGAATTATAATGGCGATCATAGTTTTTTCTCTTAAAATTTCTATTTTGCAGAACGGAACATGATATTTTATCGCGCTCCATTTAGATAGAAAAATTTATTTAAACTAAATGGTGCTTGTAAAACCAACGATTGCGCCTCTCACGGCGTGATATTCACTACTACGGATATGACGCAGGCGAAGCGATTATCGTGATGGTCGGTCTGTAGTAGCACACCTCGACTGTCATTGATACACACAGCGCAATCTTTCGGAACTAAAATGTCGGTAATGCAGATTTGCTTTTAAGAATAAAAAATTGTGTTCCCGTTTACTATTTATAACATTTTCTTTTTCAAAATGTATAGATAATTTTACCTATTTTTTAAATATGCGTACATTTTGTGTTACTTGTAATTTTCAAATTATATTTTTAAATTAATTTCTTAAATTTTTTACTTCTCGATGGGGCTGTTGTATTGTGTTGCTGAGTATATATGTCCGCGAATTTCGGTTTGGTCGGTTAGGAAGTTTACTTCTGAACTGTTTCAATGCGAGTGGCCATAGCGGAGAAACACCAAGTTCAGAAGTATTCAGATCGTATTCCGGAACCATTTCTCTATCCGTATCTCGCTCTTCTCTCTCTCTCTCTAGCCCTGAATATAGATCCTAGCCTATAAACGGCAGAAGTGATCGTGTCATAGGCATAAAAAGAGAGGGAGAGAGAAAGAGACAGAGGGAGGAGAAAAGGTCGACCGAGAAATGGTTTTGCACTTTTTGACTTTGAATTTTTTCTATTTAAATGGAGTTCTTGAAAGAGTTAAATGATATTGGAGAATGTAAGTTTAAAAGAGTATAAGAAGTTAAATGAATTGGAAGAAAGGAAGAAACATAGAATCTTGAATTTGGAGAAAATGAAAGATAAATTCGGGTTTACAATAATTGCCGAGTTGGAAGATTGTAAAGTACACTTGCCGAACAGATTTTTTGACTGTTTTTGGATGAGAAAAAGATTAAAGAATTAAACAAAAATGAAAAATTACACTTGGTTGTTACTGGAAAGAAGACTATTAAAGATAAAGAAATTATAACAATTAACTTTGTAGAATAAAGTCTTAACTCTAAAACTTGCAGTCCCTCCCCACGTTCATTGTACTGTTTTGATAACCATAGTTGGTGTCTTTCTTCATAGGAATCACATGGAATATTAATCTACAGTAATACCTTTTTGTTTCACACAAAATGTGGCTATATTCTATAAGAAAAATTCTATAATGCTCTTTAATGAATTGTGTTGATAAATCTTGATACTCACAAAAATTCCTAAGAAATTCCATCAATTAAAGTATTGATTATCTTGAAAGAACGTATAATATGGGAAAAATGTTATAAGAAAAAACGATGAAAACTCTCCTGTTTGTTTATTTTTTTACTTTCTTTTCAATATCTTTCGTAATTATATTAAATATGTAATCCCTTACTTTTTTAGTTTTTTTGCCGATAGTAAAACACTCCATTAGACGTTTTTTTTCTGCAAAAAGACTTTAACAAGTTCTTTGAATTCTGTATCATTTAAGGAAAGTATCAACTGTTCTTTTAAAATGTTTTTGGTAATTCGTTTGAACTCGTTAAAATTGTCTTTCTTTGTAAGTTTTTGAAATGCTAGAAACTGAAGAGAGCTTGGTGAGTTCATGTTGTTTATTTAGTAGAAAAGTTTTTTATTAAAGTACAGTATGTTTTTAGTAAAAATGTTTTAAATTGATTAAATTTTATTAAGATAAATCCTTTATTCGTAGCAGATTTGACAACATTTTTACAAAACACAGCTTTAAGAAAGTAGAAGCAAACAGCTGTAGATTTGGTTAATTTTTCAATTCCACAGAGTAGATAGTAATGTACCGATCGCTTTTGGAGACGAACGACTGTAGATTCGGTTAATTTTTCATTGAGATTTGCTGTGTTTATTTCTCAGCTTCCTTTATGGTACATTGAACAGTATTTTACATTGCTTTTCGGTTGGCTCCGAAAGTGCGCCAGGAACCCCATATTACTATCTACTTATATATATATATATATATATATATATATATATATAATATATATATATATATATATATATAATTTATCGAGAATCAAGGAAAAATTATTTACGGAGCCTTATAATATAATTTAATCGTTCCAGAAGTGCTCATACAGATAAAAACTCAACGAAATTGCCTGTGAAACAGCGGGTAACTGCTAGTTTAATTTATAAAAAAAGCTGTATACAATCCTATTATACTTTAACATGGGACGTAGGAGATCTAATGAAATAAGCTGTGGTTTGAAAATGTGTCATGTAACTGCAGTGAAGCTAGTTATGCGATACGCGGTGAAGCGTACTTCTACGAACTGGACTAACATGTTTGTATAATATCATAAAGCTGCTTTGTACATATGATGCGTAGTAATGAAATCAGGATAATCTTAAATAACATTATCTTGAACGAAGAATTAAAGCCTGGAAACGATATAAAACAACAGTTTATAGTACAAAAAAAGCGATATAAACACAGATGTCGAGCGTTCTTAGCCCTTTGAAAACCTTAATATACTACAAAGATACATCAGTCATTGGCTTTGCTGCAAATACAGTTATGTGAGTCCTTTAGGTGAAAGCTAGATTAACCCTTTGAAGTGACACATATTTCCCCAACTATTAACAGTGATTACACAGCTTTAACCGAACCCCGCAATGTGTAATTATTGTAATTACAGAAGCTTGTCTGTAGCACGCTCAGGAACAGCTGTAGTAAGTAAAGGTGGATGTAAATTAGTAGTAGCTTTGAAATACTGATTATACCAATTATACGTACACTCATGTACCTAATTAGTTCCAGACAATGACTGCTTTGGAAATATTAACACATTTATTAAATGTTAATCACAAAAGGGAAATCTTTCAGGTTGGATAGGGAAGGTGTTGTTGATATGGTGAAAATGTTATAAACAAATCTCAGTTAAATCGGTAGTTCCACATCGTATGCTGGAATATGAGAAAATAATATACTTTTGCTAGTTTAAAAAACTTGACCACTACTAAAACTAGCGTGAATTATTTTCCAATAAATTCGTTTCCTAAAGGAACTTTCTCTATTGAATTAAAGATCTCTTAGAAGCAACACCTTTTAAAAGTAGTTTACGTCGCCAAATCTCACTAACATGTTTCATTACTTTACAAAAACCTACTAAACTTGCTTGCAAAAAAAGAAAGTTTGAACAAATTATGTAACATTGTAGCATAATAACACATACGTATTCAAAACCTAAGATACACAATAACAGTGAACACACACACACAGATATAATAAGGCATATTCAAAACTTATAAAAGCTATCATAACAAATGTAACTTGTGCTACGTCTCACGCAGTATCATAACCATTTCACTGATTCCTTTTCCGAAAAATATGCAAACACATTTATTGGTAACTATTTAATGTTTTCCTACGTCCTAAAGTTCTAAAGTATTGTTACTCTTTGTTATGTTTTTTAATAAGTGTTTCTGGTTATTAAAATTTAAAAGTGTGAACTTTTTAATCAAACTACATCTAAAATTATAGCTATTAGATCACAACGTATGACACAGGTTTCGTATTAAAATATTGTAAATGAAATATACAATAATTTTGTATCGTATGTGAAATAAACTCTCAGGAAACCGTTTCATTCCATAATACTTTAGATATCATATTTTTGTTTTTCTCACCAAGAGATAAAACAGAATATTGGATTGTTTTGTATTACCGTGCAAGGAATGTTACTCCTGCAATCCCGATAAGGATTTTATTCCTAAATACTTGCTATGCTTTTCTTAATTGTAGTTTGCTACTAACTAGTAGGTGAAATTGAACATTTTTGCATAACAAAACTTCAGAAAACTGATGTCTTGTCTAGCAGCATGCAAGGTAAAGTAGAACATACAAGATCCTTTGGAAAAACAAGGCTACATAAAAACAGAAGGTTATGGACATTCATAAATAAATCTGTACCTGGTTTTAATACAGAGAGTAAGAAGTGACTGCGATTTTTACGAATCATTGATGGATGATTTAAAATAAGTAAAAGAAGATGAAAAATATTATCAGCACTAGGTTATGATTTAAATACATTATATCTCTCTTCCTGATTGAGTTACTCTAGCAGCCTACTAAAAGAAACACAGAAAGTACTCTTCCAGCTCCAATACATATTCTATATACACTAAATATATATGTGGAGTGTTCCTAATGTATACAATATTTATTTTGCTACTTAAATTAATTTTGATGTACATTTAATATGAGGAAATATATTAGATTTATTAAAATATTTTATATATATAAAGTTGCCTTTAATATTAATTTTGTATATAATAGTATTGTATTTCAATATAATCACATGAAAAGGGTATAAATCAAAGCTTTCAGTGCTCAAGAGGGAAATTGGATTACGTCTGAAATGGATTCTCGCTGCCTCTCAATACTCGTGATTTGTAACTGGTCTGTGTCTCTTGTTGCTCTCTGGGTTCACCAAATAACAGTTTCAATATAGTGACACTTGTTATATGGCTTTGTTTTATTTTTCAAAATTTTCATACATGTATACTGATTAGATATCAGTACAAAGTTGATAAATTAAATTGAGTTTTATAATGGTTTTTAGAACTGTAGTCTCGTAGCTCAAACTAGATATATACACTGTCATGCCGCACATTTAAATAACTTTATTTACAAAAGTATATACAGCACAAGAATGAGATTAATATAGGAATAAACAGTGCTTTTAAAAGTTTTTGTATGTGAACTCACATGAGCCCCATGAATCGGCCTGCAGACGTCCACGCAATCTTTGATCTCCTCTTGTACTTTCAACAGGACGTCTGGAGTAACTAATTCAATCGCAGCCCTGATTTTTCCTTCAGTGTTCAATACACGAACGTTATTTATGATTGATATGAATTTCCAGAAAGGTTAAAGGTAATCTCATTAATAAACCAATGCTGGTTTATAAAATTTCAATCCGGTTCATTCCCACAGGAAAATCATAACATAATTTTATAATTTTTATTGACATTGGGTTTTAGAGCCATGCAATAGTTTGAGATATATAGCTGTTAAATTTAAATACTCCTTGAAACTTTAGATGTAGTGACTTAACTCACGAACAGGTTTCCACAGAGACTGTTTCGATTTATTATAAAAACCGTTTTTAATGTTCTCGACGGTTTCACCCTCCTAATTTTTACCCCTACCTGTATGTGTTTTTGTCCCAATAAGCAGCCTGTTTTTCTTAAACTTGGGATTCATCGATACATGCTCCGTCCGTTATAGGGGTTTTCATGAAACATTCGATGATACTCACGATATCACGAAATCAAAAAAATTAAACTTTTATATTCACAAAATTACAATGGACTTTTATTTGAAAAATCAATGTTAATTGCTTTTGTAAAAACTAATCACATGTTACTGTCAGGTTTGATTTTTCCTTTCGTTGGTGCATCATAATTTAAATACAAATGTTTATTAAAGATCATACGGTCTGTAAATCAAAACATGCACTGTCTGGTTCCCCTCACAACAGTTGTATGAAACACAAACAGTAGCACAATGTAATCCGGATTCCAAAGATTTCTTACTTTACAGGAATCAGTACTATTTTTAAGAAATGATTAAGGTTCTCAATACTTATCAAAGTATTTTCGTAACATAGTCTAACGAAATAATTTAGAGGAATTTGAGATTTTGATACACGGCTTGACTAATCGATTGATTCATTAGAACTTGATCTCTCGCGCTCAGCTAGCTTTGCTTTCTCGTGGATTCGTATGCTGTTGGCAAGGCATGATTATCTGGAAGATTTAGCATTGGATTAAACATATTTTTTCTTATCGGTTTATTCCCACATCGGTTGGTTTCCTCGGACCCTTTATGGACCACAATTAATAATGTGAGCGAAAAAACTTGGAAGACGATTACTTTTTATTGTTTAAATTAAACTTTTAAAGCATGTCCCTTCATTAATTATAATTAATCACCATATTTTTTACCCTAATTAAATTCGGCGTTCCTTGTGTGTAAAAAAAACTGTTTTCTATTTGCTACAACGAGCTTAAAACTATATTGATATGGTCCCAAATTTAATGGTAGATAAACGTAATTTTAATAATTTACTCCATTCTTGTAACCGGTTATTTAGTCCTTACTTCGTTAATACATACATATTCTGTACGCATAACCCAAGTTACTTTCTTCACTGGTTAGCTATAAGTTTACAGCCCGATTGTTTCTTGGTAAACTAATATTCTTGGCAGCAGAACTCGAATAAGACCTAATTATGGTTGCCCAGGCGTATTACCATTATGTTTCTCTCATGAACTTCCTATGAGCCTTTGCCGGAAACCTCGCTAACCTGAAAGCCCAACACTACTTTAGCACGCCTTTTTTCCGTAAGTAAAACTTTATAATATTTAGTATCTATAAGTTAGTCCCTTTTCCATGACGTAGGATCATCATAGATTTTGGAATGGGTAAGTCGGTAAAGTAAAAACTCTTATAATTTTGTAAAAGTAACTTACCTTGAATGTGTTTTATTTTGGCCAGATCAAACTTAGGATAATATGTGTGGCGATTTTGTAACTATCTTGAACAAGACAAAATCGTTGTCGGTGATTATAATTTGTCCACCATAACATGGCCTAATACCTGTCGCGATTCTGTTGTTTTAGGCCGAGTTTTGCCAATGTTTCAGCTCATTACTAGCTCACTTTACTTGAGTTCCGAACCCAATTCAACTTCATGGTTTTATTCTTAAAAAACCTTGCCAAATTTAACTAATCTTCTTCCTTTAACCGACTACAACTGCATTGTTCGAGCCAGGAATGTGAGACGAACGCTAAAAATCGGGGTATAAAATTGAAGTTAATTTAAAGTTTTTAATAATTATTAATTTTCGAAGGTATCGATCGCATCCAGAAACAATGGAATATTTAGCTTAAGGCCCTATTCTCATGAGTATCACATATTTTGAGTTTCATATCATACTCTATTTTGGCAGCAACATGGCAATTACTTTAATTTTTAGTTTTACCTAACTTGCTTTTAGATGTTTATTTTGCCAATATTAAACATTATACGAGCCCATGATTTTAATTATTATCATGTATATCCATGTATAATACATAGTATAAGTATCACCAAACAATGTAATAAACATGTATAACAAATTACATGTATAGATATTAATTTATTTACGTATTACATTCGAATTTCGAGTATTAATTTCTACAGACCCTCACCGGTATACCCACAACCTCATGTGTATTTGTACCATTCGGTACACATTTAAATTACAATTGAATCCGGCCATTTCTTTTTGTAAAGTCCTTGTATTTATAAGTGTTATCATTTTAGTACACAATCCAAACATTAAAACATCTAAACATCATTATTATTACATAGACGCAATAACCTAAATACCGTTTATTTATAATTGATTAAGATAATAAACTACTGTTTAGGCGACTTAGAAATATATGAAGTTTTGACGTCACGAAATCAGAAAAATTAAAGTAAATAATCAAAATTACCGAGTGGCTAGTGGTCACGGGTGTTTTTTCTCGTAACCCAATACTAAAATTTAGGGTAGGCTTGACTCCCCTTAGCCGAAATAATAAAATCTTGCCGGCAACAACACTAGGCAATAAATCTTAATTAATCTTTCCTATCTTGTCCTACTAGTGTTTACCATTTCCAAGTAGGAGACATAAATAAAAACGGGATATTTTTTTTTTGTTAGAACAATATTGATCTAACTCCTTTTCACTATGAGGAGGTAAGTGTCAAATACATGTATAATTAGAGTGTGGAAACAAAGTCATGTCGAATTGAAAATTGTTTAATGCTACTCAATTATTGATCGCAGGTTTAAGAAAGAGAAGTAGATTTACTGCACGCTCGAGTTTAATTTTCATTAGTTGAGGTTATCGATTAATGTCGCAGAGTAATGTGTGGCGCACATATTATGATTATCAGCACTTAGTTTGAGTTTTGTTTAATACAATAGGCCTACAGACGTTCAATCTGTACCCTGTTATATACTTATCTATTCATTTTTTATAAACTTTATATATTTAGATATCAAAAAATATAAAACAAGTGATAAATCAAAGGACGGTGGCCTCACAAAGGAAATCGAAGTAGGTCTGTAATGGGCTGATCTCTTCTTCTTTGCTGTCACGTGATTTGGTGACCATTATTGTGGTATATATCGTACATTTGTCCATTCTATAGTAAATGTTTACTGTTGGGATGATGTAATACCTCGTTTAACAAAAATGTATGATTTCACACCAATAGTATGTGACGCATTTTAAAGTACTTAAAAAGTCAATTCTATGGTAACGTATAGTAGTCTTAAACTCAATTATTTTTGCTTGTATATAATATGCAATCGTAGAATTGGATTTATTGTCCAAATTAGTATGTAACACTTAAAGATAAGTTTTAAGCGCTTTCCTCGTTTTTGATTGAGGAAAATTATATATTGTTTGACAAAATTAACAAGAAAACGTAATGAATTAATTAACAGATTTGCTTACATTTTTACAACTTTGTAAGCCGCCCGTAAACATTTTAAATTTATTGTTTTCCCAGTGTATAACTTTTCGTAGTAAAATTAAAGCTCTGGAAACTAAAATATGGTAATTTTGCTTATGAATTCCAAACAATAAAATATATTACTCATATTTTAAAAATAGTAATCATCAAACAACATAAATAATGAATTGAAAAAAACAGAATTAATACAAAAACCATTTGTAATTATTAAACACATCCCCCGGCCTCAAGACATAAATATAAAAACTTATAGTCTATAAAATGCGCGGAAATTTTTAATAGACATAGTAAAACTTTTTTTTACTTTTGTTTCTCACTCTCAGGTTCTCAAAGAAGTCGTATATCTCAATATTGTGTGAAAATTTCAGATTGAAATATAGTGTAAATAAACTGTTTAGGGCCTATATGTAAATCTAGTATAAACAGTTTAACAACTAATACAAAATACTGAAAAAAATTCTTAAAAAAAGTTTGATTATCTGGAACAGATAAAAATTTGATAAGATCGTAATAAGAACAAATTGATGAAGCGTGGAAGACGCAAAACTAACACGTCTCCTTCTCAATCGCTGACAACAGAAAAACTTCAATCTACAATAAAGGAAACATCAGCAGCGCTGGGAATACCTCAAACACTCCCCGCCCTCACTTGTTACTTTACTTCTAAACCCGCTTTTTGCTGACATTGTTTACAGCACACGTCATAGTCTGCTGACTCGGAAATACATTTTTTTGTAAGATATTTCTAGTGATATATGTTTATGCTAAATACAAAAAAGGGTGGGAAACAAGTAGGATGACAAGGCTATGATAATTATTCGAGTTATTTTTTAGGAATATGTTGAAGTTGAAAATAATTATTGCCATAATGAAAAATAAATATACAAAAGCTTATAAAGTATACATGGTAACCAAACAATGAAACGAAAAAATAGGTATTTTTTACCTATCAAAAATCATATGCTTTACTTGACAGGCGAGTTTTTTATATATATATATCTATATGGGAGATATAACTTAAATAAGAGTTTAATGTCAGTGCAGAACTACTGTAAAAGCTTTGTACATTATTCGTATCGTTTACAAGCATTGTAAATATATATATATATATATAAACATATATATATATAATCTATATATATGTATAAATATATAGATATATATTTATATGGAATTGCCCTAACCTACAGATTATGAGTAAACAAGAATTTTAGTTGCGAAAATCAAGGCATATTTAAACCCCCCCCCCCCACCCCCCCCCCCCCCCACCCCCCCCCCCCCCCACCCCCCCCCCCCCCCACCCCCCCCCCCCCCCACCCCCCCCCCCCCCCACCCCCCCATTAGGCTTGGACAACAGTGAAGTAACAAGCTCAGATGCCAATGAACTAATGAGGTAATCAATCAGAGGCAATCGGGGACAAAATGGGATATCCTGATTAAGTCAATCAACTTAAAGTATGTATGATCAAGGTTTCAGAACTACTTTGAAAATATTTGACACCACAGTAGTTTACGTGTCCACTTAATGGATCTTTCGAATATAAAAGGCAGTAGTAATTATAAGAAGTTATGTGCATTATATTATACTACAAACTCAAAAAATCAGGTAGACGAAAAAATACCGGTTTGAAGCATGTAAAATACCAAAAGAAAAAGTATTAGTGACAATGGCAGACAGGATTCGGAAAGAAAATAAATTTTTTAAACCACCAAGGAGGCACATTAAATGTGGAAAGACGACTATAAACTGCTTTTATGCTACCGTACAAAAATGTAAAGAAACATTTATAAGACCATAGAAAAACATTTGCCAAAGTGGAATAAAGTCATTATAAAATTACAGGAGAAAACAAAATGTTTTTAAACTCCTGGTGTCTGAGCTCATGAGTAACTAATTGACCTTTAATACTAATTAAAATATATGTGCTGATGTTGTTATTATGTAATTACACTGAAGCCTGTTATTGAAATATATTTAATTTAGTCAACATGTTTTGGACTGATTGTTAATGTTTAATTAAATATGAATAACCAGGGAATTTTTGTAACTTTTTGTGGGGTGTAGTTCTGTTGCTTTAATATTTATTAAAATTCATTGAAAAACTGTTAATGTAAACAGGGAATAAGAAGTAAAAAATTTACCATTATTATATTTATGATGGGTAATATTCTTTGTCGTACCAACTCTTTTGAGACTCTACACATATTTATATTGCGTGAACAAACAGAAAAGTGTTAGAAAGCGATAAATCATCCGTTTAGGTGAGAAATCTGCAGTTGGTTTTGGATTATTGGCTTTGATATTACCACTTTATCCTTATACATAAATACATACAAAGATCTTCCATCCCACATTCACTCCTGCATTGCAATGCTGCCTGCATTAATCAATCACATTTGCTATTTTTGAGGAGTACATTGAACAGAAAAACATTACTAAGATAAATTATTGTTGTGTAAAATGTTTTTTTTTTAATTAATGCACTTAATATTTTCCAAGAATCAGTTAATTTAAGTTGTAATAAAATTATGTAATGTAAATTCCGGAATTTATCAAGACCTCAGAAAGTTAATAATACATTTAGGGCGTATGTCATAAGCATTTAATTAGGAAACATATATGGAAAAAATTAGCCATTAACAGTAATTTAAATAACAGCCCAAAAGTTTTTCTAACAAGTGTACAAACATTCAGGAACAGTTTATGAGGTTTTTCACTTTCTCTGCTTAATGAAGTGTCGAAGTTTTAAAGGATTGTAGTAGGCCCGGACTCTGTTTCCCTACTCTTCTTCTTAATCAATAAAAAAGTATGTATGAATAAACGTCTTTATTGAATTTTCGTGTATTTAATATACTGGGAAATAATAATAACTTAGAGCATATAGGAGTTCATTTAGATTTTATAGGATAGAACTAGGAATAAATTTCATCAATCAATCAATAGTTAATACTAATCTATATAGTAATTTATGAAGTATATTGTCTTTCCCTTTAAAGATATTCATATACAATAACTATTTCACATGAATAATAGGAAAGTAGTACTCACTAACACGTGATACTACTATATAGTACCCATTACTGTATAATCCCTCCTTTATACATGACACATTCTCGTGCCCCAAAGTTGCAGAGGTCTAAACGCTCAGTCTAACCTACCACTACCATCTTGGCGTAAAGTGCGCCACTTTCCTCTATAAATCAAGATTTTGCCCTTCTACTGAAATACACAATCTTCCTGAACTCTCAACTCTTAATGTATTATCATTACCAATTCTTCTTGGTACTCTCGAGCCACATTATTACACTTACAAACCAAGTTTCACGTCGTTTAAAGTAAGTTGGGAACATAATTTTTCGTTCCACGACCTAAATTTTATTTAACCCCTTTCTGCACCATCAACAATCAATGATATGTGAACAATTACTACATAACAGATGATAATTTGAGAAAGAACAGTCAAATTATTATTTATTTCATTATTTAATTACCTGATACTTATTTGATATTTAATTGCTTCTTAAAAACACAAAAATCACTAAGATAAGTATGGTTTCTTTGCTAAGTATTAGCAATAGAACTTGGTTTGCTCTCATGAAAATCAATGTGACAGAGCAGTACTTAGTTTTATCTAAAATAATTACTTATAAGATATGTATGTGTTTATTTCAGAAGCAACAAACCATTAATTTATGGTTTTGAACTCGTTTTAAGGGTTATAATTTGTGTGTATTGAGTTTGATTTTATATGTTTATTTTTCTCCACATTGTTCCAAGAAGTGTCTATCCAAACGATATCCAGTGAGAGTTTGATGAAGAGAATTAAAATGGAGCAGCATTTCTAATTATTTTGTAAAGATCTTAAGACTTTACATCTGCTCCTCTATGATAATATATTTCGGCAGTCAGGTAAATGTTTAAATCTAAAAGTGTTATACAATAGTTTAGATGTAATATACTACTTTAGATCAATATAATAAGCCCAACGAGAAAAGTACTTTATGGTGGACTATAGAAATGTGAATTTACAGTATTTCTAAACTTTAAAAACGTTATTGCCTCATAGTGCCAATACTTTATGCAGTAATAATACATTATTTCGAAAATTTGTTGGTCTACACTTTAATTAACAATAACGGTTTGCTCAAACACTTTTGAAAGCTTAACATTTCAAATTAAGGACTTTGACGTGACTACAAGTCAAGCTGTATACCTAAAAGATGAATACGTGTAGGTCGTTATTAACTAAATCAAGTACAATGTTTTGCAATAATGATATGGCAAAATCTGTAGTATTAGAGTATACTTTACTTCTTGGTTTCATGAATGGACAGAAAAGTTTTTTTATTTGGACTGGTGACATCGACCTATGTAATCAGCCTATCACAAGAAGGGGCCCATATTCAGATCCCGATGTGGGCACAGAACATTCACACGTACAACGATAACAAGGTAGGAGTACGCCGCAGGCTGTCGTTTAAACAGGCTTGGCTGAAGTTGCATGCTGAATTTAAAATACGTGTTTTATTCTGTAGATGTGTTTTTGCAAATGAGAAGTTTCGTTAGGCTACTGAGAGATAAGCGTAAATGGACGCTTAGTCAAAATTCCATTGGTGATCATCCTCCATCATAACACTCATTCTTTTCTAGGTATAAAAGAAGTTAAAGCGTAAAATCCAAAGTATACTGATGAAACCTTTCTCAACATATGATAAACTTACATTACTTCTTATTAATTTAGGTTTTGTAACAGTGTTACAATAATTAAATGGTCGGTAACACACCGAAGGTTCTATAACGCATGAGTACGCTTCAAAATTCCTTCAAAGTCCAAACTCACTAAAATCTAATATAAGTTTTATTTTTAATGAATGAAGAGTCATAACTTGCAAAAATCTCATAAGATTGTGCACAGTTTTTTTTACAAAATTATTTATTTCTAATTACTGGTTGCAGGAAAATATTTTGCCTAATGATTGACGAGAAGAAATTAGTAAAATACATTTACTATAAGTAAACCCTACCCATCCTGAGATTATCCTGAGAACATAACTACACTATGAATCTAGTTATCAAAGTCTTTATCTCAATATCTCGATATCTGCTATTCATAATGTTCTGCTCCTGTACTCGTATTTACAATAAATTTTCCTTATGAAAGTGATAACATCGGATTTACTGGCAATCTGTGCCATTTTTTATGTTGGATATAATTTAGCCATAAGCAAGAAATTATCAATATTAGTGAAAACCTTGTTAATATTCATAAAAACAACTACTCTTTGGTAATATAACAAGAGTATATTATCACTCCTCTAAAGAACAAAGCATACTATATGCACAGGTTGTTCTTCCATCACCTGAAGAGGGGAACGTTTATCAATAACCCTCTAGTCAGTCAAGATGCAAGACCAAAACATTTATTGAACCCTAGAATTATTAATTAATTAACCCGCGAATTATAAAAATATCTCCGTTTCGATTACAGACCATAACGAGTTTATGGCTCCCGTACTGATCATTACATTACTATTACTATCCATATTTAAGAAAATCGTAGCATCCGTGTTGCATGTTACATACGATATATAACGAGTTATAAATCAAATATGGATATGTGAGTTACAATTACCGTCATAATTAGTCACTTGTTACGAACGAGTTACAATATGTATCACCAAAAATTGTTAATGTTAACTAGGTGATTTACTAATATATTGTCCCAACGAAGTGTGATTTACGTCTCAAAATATAATATAAATATTTCTGGCAAAATGTTTTTTTCCGTTACATTTACGTTGGAACACTTTATCGAAATATGTAATTGAAACAACCTCAAAAGTCACTCAAGACCAGATTCATGTGCTGATATATGTATAATGTGTCATCAGTACATAGGGAGATATAACTTACAGATAAGATATAACTAGGTAGGATTATAGCTGCATGTTTCTCAGTTACTTGCAAAGTAAGCAGACAGGTAAAGTGCTTCAAGTGCTTTTCTACATGTTGCTGTATTTCACAGTTAACTTGGTGCCAGATACAAACTTAGTGCGTTAGTTTTTCAGTTTTAATTAGTTTCCTGCTTGTACATGGTATTAACTACATAGATTGTTATACGTTTTTAAATGTTGTTTAACATGTAATTAAACTTTCCCAGTATTTGTAAATTACTACAACTTACATGGCTATGTTTTGGAACCATTTATAAGATCTATAAAAATATTAAGCATTAATCACATTATATTATGGATGGCATAGTGCTCAGGAATTTTTGCACCTTACAATCAAAATATGCGGTTTGCATTAGTATTAAGAAATGACAGTGATTATATGCCTTTTTGTGTTAATAACATTAACAAAATAAACAAGGGAATAAAATTTACGTTTAATTTTATTACAAACATAAAAAACTGGTAAACAATTCAGATTTCTTATTTTTATCAAGCAACAAGGGTGCTAAGTATGCACTGTGTATAAGATAACTACACCTAATAAGGTATTACTCTAATAGAGAATATAGATAGGGAAATTGACATCCTTTAGCTAACCATCCGAGATAAACTTCCTTAGAAACAAAGGTATAGATGATTGAGTCTCTCATGAAATCAACAGTCAAAAGATGTAACCGATGTCAGTTCAAAACCACGCACAGCGATTAAATTGGACTTAGGAAGATTAAAGTCCAATAAAAAAATTCAATAACGACATTAATACATTCAAATGATTCCAAACTAAATGGAACGTATATATATATATATATATATTATATATATATATATATATATATATATATATTTATATATATATATATATATATATATATATATATATAATCACCATTGAATCACAAAAAGTACTTGCTCCGCCGGGAGTCGAACCCGGATCTCTCACTTGCTGGGTGAATGTGCTACCATTACACCACAGAGCGCTTACTATTTCCGATTCAATTAATATATTTGGCCGTATCTGTAACATTTGCGTTTAAATAAGCAAAGTAACATATGATGGGAAGACCAAGTACCTGTCAAACGACTTTTATTTACATTAAATTGTATAAATGGCCTTATTTAATTTCAAATAACATTGAATCACAAAAAGTACTTGCTCCGCCGGGAGTTGAACCCGGATCTCTCACATGCCGGATGAATGTGCTACCATTTTTGTGATTCAATGTTAATTGAAATTAAGTAAGGCTATTGCCATTTATACAATTAAATATATATAGTACAGGGTGTATATTATGTCTGGAAACACCCAAATATATCCTTTAATAATTTAAATATAAATTTGAAACCTCTTACAATCGTGATAGAGATTGGGCATCTACTTTTTGGAACAATGTTTTGTTATGTCACACCAACGGGGGACGTCCTGCCGAGGGTATCGTGAATATTCTTAATGGAAGCCTATACCTTGTGATACATAATTTTAAAGGTAATAGCTTACTGAATTGAATGCCACAAACCGCATCTCAAGGGAATTATTCTATCAGAAAATAGAGCATTTTTTAGTATTGAAAATTTATTGATGTTCAACAATGTAATTTTAACATGGTTCTTGCCACAAAATGTGTTACACTAATTTTTTAGCATTTTTTTAAATGTTCAATTAAATAAAACAAAAATTTCATTTTAAGCTGGTTCTATTAGCACAAATTTGCCAGTTTTTATTACAGTACAATTATGGAAATACTTATGTTATTGATTTCTTATTACAAAATAAAAAATAATGTATGCTGTTAGAAAAGTCTTACAACAAACGTTTTACCTGCATTTGGTGTCAAAGCAATTGTTCGAACTGTGTTCCTTCTACGGTTTGACAATGAGCCAATCTTGTGTAAAATGATTCGACAGAGTTGCCCTAACATTTCTCTTCAGTTATCAAAGCAATCTCCTCTATAATCCTGTTTCTTAGGTCTTCCAAATTATAAGGCTTTCTTCTATAAACATTGGATTTTAAATGACCCCATAGGAAATAATCGATTGGTGACAAATCCGGAGATCTTGGAGGCCATTCGATTTCTCCTCTTCGGCCAATCCATTTATGAGGAAACCTTAAATCCAAATACTCTCTTACCTGTCTCCCATAATGGGGTGGAGCGCGTGGCTGCTCAGATATTTGCTTCTGTGCAGGTTTGTTTGCGAGCGGTTCATCTATAGTAACAAGTGAAAGTCAGCAGCGATTATGGCAATACTGCATAAAATGACATCGAAATATTACATCGCGCAATTTACAGTAATATCAATTCAAATGGTTTTTTCACTATCATACTCGTATGACTCCACGTCTTCCCAGCTTCAACGTATTTCCGAGTAATTTTAAGATTTAAGTTTACTGAGGACGATGACTGCTGGAGTGAGTGGAGCTCTCTTAGTATCAAGAACTGTATCTTGCGCTAACATGACGGAGTGCCCTTCCCTGCCCCTTTTCCAAGATGACGTAAATAAGATATAACGCTCACTATCCCTCCTTAGGGGAACTCAGCAGCAGATGGCCACTTCCTCCAGATTTACTCATCCTTAATATCCTGGCTCATCGCAAAAAGCGCAAAGTTTATTTAAGGACTAAGTGCGATGAGAAGTTGAACAGAAGACTCAAGTACTGAGAACTTTGGTTATTTTCACATGGTTTAGCCCTTATTGATCCATGTGTTTTTATAAGAAAGGTTTTAAATAATTTCAGATTACCTAATTTTTCTACATTCAAAAAATAATGGAAAGGTTGATGTGAACTTACAGTACTATAGCCTTTTTTACAGATGTACATTTAAAACGTAAGGTAAGTAATCCAAAGACATTATTCAACGAAATTTCAAGGACGTTTTAGTAATTACCTGTGTACAAATGTTTTTAGGTCTGTAAAAGTCTTACAAATGAATTTCTTTTTAGCTATTATGTAGGTAACATAAGAGTTTACGAGATTTTATATTAGTATAAGAGTTAATTTGGTTCTTTTAGTATCTCCCACTTAATATGAAAGTCCGTTTTGTGAAATTTTGTGTAGAAATAAATAATTTTGTCAACAAATTTGTTTATCCTTGAAAGTAACAAAAAGACTCACGATAGGACGAGAGATAGTTATGACGGGGCGTCTAGAAGGAGGCTAATCTGTCGTCAATGTCAGCAATGTAATTATCTGAGATTGTCTCTCAGACACGATCGAGAATTACAGTTACAATTTCAATTAATTGGTTCTTGTACAATTGTTCTGTGACAATCTCTTTATTATGTAACGTTATTATGTACCTTAAAAGACTGTATTGTTATTATTACTATACTTATAATAATATTCTATATAATATATTTAAATTGATAATGGGTTGGACGTGGGTGTCCCAAGCAAACATTTTTTTTTATCTGATTAATTTCATTTTATAAGTATGAAAACTTCAACATTTCTAATGAGCTTAAGATCTATGTAATATTAAACCAGCGACATTAAGCTCTAAAGGACGAGACTGATTATGCTAGCCCATATAAAAAGAAAAATGAAATTCTATTAGTTTGAACAAAACTAACGACACAAATATGTATCATGAAGTAGAGATAGTTGTTTTAATAAAAACTGACCTATTTTACACCTGTACTAAAGTAAATTTATTTTCAGAAAATTGTTTCACTTCAGTAAAAACCTAATAATATAAAATTTATTCACTACATCATGTAGTTTACTCTAACAACTTTTAAAATGTGAGTTGAAGACTATTACTCCATCAAATTACAGTTGAAGCACGTAAACTTTTATCAGGATTTATTTCCATTTAATTTTAGCAAAGTAACAAAGAGTAGTTTAAGGATGCGACTTGGAGAGGACATAAAACCCACTCAGTACCAGTAGGATTTGTCCTTCCAGCGTCAGCGTCGCCTCTGATGAAAGCTGTACAATATATAAACGTTAGATTACTATGTTTTATAAAAACATAATACTACAAATAATTAAATTCCTTAATAATTATTTTCTCGCTATGCTCTCTTGAATTGCCCAGTTTTTTATATAGGTGGTGGGTAATTTTGCATCGTAATTCCTAAATCTTAACAATTACATCCAACGTTCAATTTCAATTCTGGATGTACGTTTATAAAATAAGAAAATAAAAATACTCCCATAATTTTTCTTTTGAAAACGTACTCCAAGATATATAGTTCTCATAAAAGGGGGAACACATTTTTGAAATAGCTAAATAGGTGAAAAAAAACATATATAAGTTTCAATATAACTATGAACGTAATTAAAAAATTTTGGTATATGATATTAAAAATAAAAATAGACAGATAGGTGACATATGAAGTCATATAAACCATAGTTATATTGAAGAGATATACTCGCAAGGATCTGATCTGTCGCGAGGTTATTTCAAGATTGTTGTATTATCTATGGATAATGAGTGGCTCTATATAAATGTGGTTTTGGAAACTCTCTGGTAAATTACAATCGAAAACAGCATTTTTATCAGCTTAGATTCTTTCCAATATTAAGTTTTTACCACAAAGTCAAGATGAAAATACTTATGATTTATACTTACTCGCATGCAGCTGAGTCCTGGCTCCAATATATAGTACCCATAGTTTTGTTCATAGGTGAAAGTGAGGTGAGGATACCTCTTATTACTTTTTGTTATATGTGATTATTTTCGGAGTGATGAAATATTCAGAGTGGATAAGGGTGGGGGGTCGGCCTCCTACTGTCGATATCCATGTTATATCCATTAAGACGAGAGATATCGAGGACCTCTTAGTAAGTTACCTTGAGAGAAGGCTAATTCTTTTCAAGATTATCCCTGTTCATTCGTGCAGTGCATGGTAATCCCTCATGTTCAGGATTTCTATAACATAAAACATTAAAGGAGTTGCATCCACTTCAACAGTCACTATCCGCAGCAAACCAGAGCTATCAGTTAACAATGTTTACACCAACATCTTCTCCCATAATGTGCATCCATTGGCTTGCCGATATGTAAGCGATATATCGGTTTTTCCTGAGATAGCTTCAACTAAAATACTTTTAGTGTACTAGATCAGCGAGAAATAGCATTTAACAGCGTCTGTTGGTTGCCACAAACAGTTTTGGGTTACAATTTGTTGATATTTGCTAAGTAAACTCAGTGTTTGCTAGCTTCAAAGCTAGACCATGTTTATCCATTACACTTGTCGTATATCAACACCCACTTAAAATTAAATATGTAGATTATCATGTCGGCAATTTATTAGTTGGATTGCAGTTTATTTAAGACTTATCCTCGAAAAAATTACTGTTATATTTCCTGTCCATGCCTTTCTTTGTGGATAAAACTTAATTACTCAAACATATTTAACTAACAGGTTGAACATTTTTGTAGTAGTGTTCCATAGTTATGGTAAATAGTAATATAACCAGTTCCACATACTAGCTCTGTGAATATAATATATAATTGTCTGCCACGAAGATGAGTGATACCAGTTTTTACTTGCTGTCAAGTGGAAAAGTAACTCCTACCACCTTTAAATTGGAAATAAAATCTTTAAATCTTTTTGATTGCTGAAGGTGTTATTGAGATCAAAGCTGTATAGACGGACTGAAATTTAAGGTATTCCTAAAATATTCCATAAATCGGCATAAAACTTTATAGACTTTTGTCTTATTTTTAACGTTAATTCACAATTTAATTAAAACATTATTTTCCAAACAAATGAATATCACAGGTCTCCTAAAAGTTTCCTTGATATAAAAGATAACTTTTAGTCTTCACTAAAACTACTAATTTAAACTGTTATAATTTTCTTCAGTACAAACCTCAAACAGTCTTGTAAAATAATTTAGCTACAATTATAGCTTTAAATCTAATTACATAAATCTTGGTAAAAGTTACATATATATTGAACTGCACATCATAAATAGTTAACCCAGATTTGAAGGGAGTACATGAATTACTAAATATTAAAGCTTTGAGCAGATAGAGTGAGAGTTTGTAAAAGCGATGCTTTTCTGTCAATCCAATATTAGAAGGTGCATTTAATGTTTGCAGGTAAATTCAATGCTTACCAGTTTAAAGGATAAAAATGTTTATTCCTCACAATTTATAGTCCATAAATATCCCAAATGTTATACCCTGTATTCAATGCTCCGTCAATTTAATATCTTAATTGCATTTACATATTTAAACTAATTCCTAAATGAATGGCTCTTGGATTTGTTCAACTACTCTTTCGTCCGATTTAATTCTACAGTAACGAATTTCAAGTCCATCGCTAATTCCATTCTCGAGATATAATACAGAAATACGTACAGCCGGACAGAAAGGTAACTTTTACATACTCCAGGAAGACAGAAGTGAAAATGAACCAGCCTACTGAGTAATAGATAAGGTTAAATGCCGATCAGTCAAATCCAATGGATAGTCCTTCATCGACTCCATCTTGTCTTTGTAGAAATGAGTGTTCAGAAAAAACTGTTTACGATACATCCTTTATGTAATTTGATTACGTAAACGCTTTGCGAAAATCCATACACTTAACGCCAAACATGACATTGCCCAAGTAGAAATTAGTTACGTGCAAAATTTAAACTCCATGGTTCAATTCTATCAAAAAATACCGCTCTGAGTCATTGGCTTTGCTAACGCTCACCAACATTTAATTGAGGGACATGCACAATCATTGAACTCTGTACTGTTTATATACAAAATACAGTAAAGAATAAAAGAAACTTAAATTAATCTTCGTGCAAAATTGTAAGTCTATAGGTCAGATCGTTATCAAGATATCGTGCAGACAGACAGTCAGACACACATAAATGAAACTATTACAGCCCCTCGTGTGCTAACGCTCAGTCAAACATGTTGGAAACATTATTCAAATTTATTTCTTTGTTGTACTCTTAGTATAAGTATCAAAAACGGAATTAATATTTCAAGAATTGTAGTAGAATAAGGCGAGACTGTAATATACCTAACTATTCCAACGCACAAGATACATGCATAACAGTATTTCAATGTAGTAAATTAATTAGTAAAATTTAAAACATTAAGAGAGTAGACCCTAAAAACAATTTTGTAAACCTTTGCTGTGGTGAAAGTCTGCATATAAAGTTACATAGATTATTAAGCTCATTAGCGCAGAAAATGACAAGTATTATTTGAAAACTTTTTTAATCTGCTGCAAGATGGTGACCGACCCAAGTTGTTTCCGATTTAATGATCTTCCTCTGGTAAAATGAAAAGAACCCTCTTTTATTCTTTTCCATTATTGGAAATAAGAAATGAAACATGGTTTGTATTAATCAACAGTTATGGAAAGGGTCGTTCGGCTGATCACTTATAAAATAATCTAACTTGATATTTCACACCACTGAATGGCGAGATGAAAGTTAAAAAAAGTGATTCAGTAATACTTTAGAAACTAAGGAAGCTAAAGGGATATTGTTTTTACGTTATTCTGATAATTTTATTCCATTTGTCCTTGTTGATTTCCGTACTAGTATATTTTTCCTGATAATACTTCTAAATTGTGTTTGGTTGTTTATATTATCCCCTGCAATGTCAAAACAATGTACAAAACATCAAACAAATGATATATACATATATAAATTATTTATGTACTATTATATAAATATAAAATATATAATAATATATTAATATATCAACTATATATATATCAAATAATTATATATAACTATATATATATATAAAGAAATGGTATACTAAAATCGTAAATTAACACTAAAATTTATGATGAAATCATACACAAATTTTACACGTCTCGAAAACATTCTCTTTGTGGGAGAAAAAATTTTTCAAACAATGTAAATAAAACTGTAAGTGGAAAACACTTAAAGTTTCCTGCAAAACAAGCGTCTCATGTAATTGTAAAATTATAACATAGTCTTTCTTTATATTTTATACTACATAGAACGGCATAATGTTTTTAGTGTTTATGCGTCACTATTAATTATTTTCTTGGGAATTCGTTTTTATCAAACATTTGTACGTAAATATTGTATATAGAACACAATAATCATTTTGAATTAATAAATCGGGGACTTTTATTGAGGTATCATTTCTATCCTTGGTGTAACGTGTTGTACATGAATAACACAATAAGACATCACATTCAGAGGACACGTAAGTTTTAGGATGTTCTCCAATCATTTTAAAGGCTCCTTCACCAAGCTGAGAATGCAACATGGTCAACTTAAGTGATTTTAAAATGTAACATTATTACAGGCTGAATTTTCCAATATATGTTCTGATAACAACACATCTATAGTGCCATAAAAGATATTTTTGTGCCAAGTTTAATGGCCAAACGCGTTATATTTTTATAAAAAATGCGGCCTTTGGTTGTGGAATCATTGGATCAAAACTGAAGAAACTTTATTACTTCTCTCAAATTTAAAAATATTATTAAAATAAAAAATAATGTGTTCAATGAGGAACTTTTTTTCCAAAGTGAACCAATGTATTTTATTATATTCAGTTTGAATATTTATAGTAGAGGATAGAATGTGACTACTCAAACACTTTATACCACAAACATTTCACGAAACTGTGAGAGGCTTAAGGAATGTCGTGTGATACAATGAAGAGCACGTCTCTCACATTAATATTTTACGATGCTACCGGATAATACCTTTATGTTGGGTTGTAAAGTTGGTATCGAGGATGTTCAATATAATGTATCTAAAATCAAAAATTGAAGTTAAAGGGTACTTTATCACCTTCAAGCTTTAGAAGCATTCCATAATAGTTTTCCAAATAATGATTCTTGGCAGACTGTTTCAAAACTACTCAACAACGTTTTAATGCTCCATTGATAAATTCTTAAAACAGAAACACTTTATCCTTTCACACAGGACATTTCAACCTCCTTAGAATTTACCTCAAACAATGTCAGCTAAATGAGTTCAGTATAAGCCAAAACAAAATACGTATAAGTTAAAAATATTAAATGTATAATGTGGTCTTAAACTGCATCATCGGGTTCAGAAAAAGTGTTTACAACGTTTTATACACATGAAAAAATTAAAAACAATACAAACCTGACTTTTTATTTTTAACTTTGGTAAATGAATTTTGCATGTGACAGAATATTACGGAATAGTATAGTATATTTATGAAGGTAACGGATTTGTGGGAACACGAATGAAATGATTATTGCTTGATCATGAGAATTCAAATATCTTGGCGGCTAACGTATTCATTATGGTTGTATACAATTAGTGTTTCATGGAATTAAATAGGTTCTTTAACATATATATATATATATATATATATATATATATATATATATATATTGTTTTAATCCATTTAATAATAACTGTAAAAAGAATTAGCTTAGTACATCTAAATTGAAAAATCAGGATTTTTAAAAATTGTAATCATACGTTAACTTTTGAAAGTTCAACCTAAAAGCATGTGGTAGGTCCTTTATGTTTAACGGTAATAGTTCACTAATTGTGTAGATGTGTATTTCTACCGTTATATAAAAGTAATAGGTTTAAATTTATAAGTTATTTAATATTTAATTATACGCAAATAAATTAATTATTCTAACGGTTTGAACACAAATTCAAATCAATTTTATTCAGGTAAACATCTGGTGTCCTATGAATACCCAAAGGTTTGATAATATATTTTAGACATTTGGACCTGTTACACTTTATGTTGAACAATTCCACACTGTACTGATAACATATTATTTATACCAATCTGATGTATTATACAAAGCAAATAAAGGAAACAATTTGAGGAAGTTATTAAAACGTACACAGTTTTCTTAAAAAATAAAGTTTTTTAACTATAACACGTAGGTGAACGATTCAGTGATACACTACTTCCTAGATTATTTTGGAGGTTCAACATAAATACATTGTTACAGCTCCAGATCATTTTAGTTAAAGAATTTTTAAATAGGGAGGAACTTTTAAATATTTAGTAAACAGAGTTGCGATTGTGGTTATACAATTGACGACAGAATGTAAACTATATCCCAGGAGAGTTGTCCTGTAGTTAAACATTTTTTTGTGGTGCTGTATAAATCTACAGTGGATTAATAGTAGACTATTAGATGAACATGTATTTGTTATTAGTCAGAGTTAATGTTGTACAAATTATATATTAAAGTTTTCCAGCATTAATTAACAACATTTATGCTAATATATGAACATAACGAAATGTGGGAAATATGAACATAGATATTATAACTTAGAACTTCATATCACTGCATTAAGTGATTCATTTAAATACAACCCAAGTGATCTCCTTACATCTAAAATGGCAATCACGTGTAGCAGTTGCCCAGCAGTAAACTGCTGAAATGTACCATAAACGTAAGTAGTCTCAACCCTTATGTGCACATAAAACTGAAGGTTTATAGTGTTAATCTGTGAGTTATGTTGATTAATCAACTATTACATTACTATTGTTAATACTATATTGTATGAGATCAATCCACTACAATAGCAAAAAGCTACTAAACGTTTCATTATTGTGTAGTAGATACATGGCAATGCTTGTAACTTTTGTAGTTACTCTTTCTTATCGTTGTAGAAAACAGAAATATAAGACATGTTTAAGATGAATTTTGTATAAAACTATAAAAACGCAACAGGGAAAGTGTCAGAGCAGCCTGCATGGAAATAGTACACTAGAGACTGGTGTGTCTGAAACCCTCTCTATACCCCACACCAAACAGTGGTGCCTGGTATACGTGTAACGGAATACAAAAATATCATCAACTGTTACCGTAAACAAATGACTTAAACTTGATCTCATTTGTTTGTTTTCCAAATGCCATATAAACCAAACAAACAGTAGATACGTCAAAGCGAGAAATATCTGGAGGTCAGCAGCGATGTGGCAACACTGCTTCAAATTCCGCCGTAATATTTTCGTGCTGATACTATAGTACTATAGTATCAAATACAATGCAATTTCAATTAGATCCTGAGTTTACATCATGTCAGATTGCGCAGTTCAATATTGTTTTTGTCAAGGGAAAGGTCGATCACTGTCTTGGAAGAGACAAAAGACGCTGCCGACACAGTGAACTCTACTGTGAATTTATCGTGAGGGGCTGTGACGCCTCGATGGCGGAAAAGAGAGAGCCGAGACAAGTTAGGCTCCACTGTACTGGTGAAAACAAAGCAATCGCACTGTTTACTGGATTGGGCTTCGTCCTTAGACTGAGGAATACCCGAAGAGTGTGAATACAGAATGTGTACAGTGAGACGGGCTTTGAAGAGTGCAATCATCAGGAGTAAAAGGCGATAAGTGGAACAAGTTAAGGGAGGTCATTAATGACCTTTGGGTTTAAAGAGTTGCAATACGCAGACTCAGTGCGCAGTCAGCCCGATTGTGACCTTTTTCAATCAATCATTTTGATTTAATCAATCAATAATGACATAATGTTTTACAAACCCAGTCATGGAAACAAAGACATCTCAGTCACTCCTGGGCAGATTCTCTTAAAAGGAAAAGCAAGTGAGACCGAAACTCCCGTCGGCTTACAGATAACTTTGTACGATTGAAGCCACAGGGAAGCATCTTTGAGCAGCAGTAGAAGCCAAGATTCCACGAAGAAAGGCGGGTAGAAGCCTTATAGAACATCATCGAGACGGTGGCGTAGGCTTGGGATGCCTTTGTGGCGACTCAGGGCGGCTGGTCGTACTGGCCACACTGGATGTGCGAAACGCGTTCAATTCAGCATGGACTAATATACTGACCATCCTAAGTGACGATTTTCACGGTCCTGAATACCTCATGAGAATGTTTGACAGATATTTCAGGGACATGCAGTTAACCTATACGACTGCCAACTGGCCCGCTGGAAGGAGATTACGGCAGGACTCGATCCTAGGACCGGACCTGTGGAACATTGACTATAAAGGATCCTTCACATGGAAATGTCTAAAAGGATAATTCCTCGTGGGATTCGCGGATGATCAGTCATCCCTACTGAGGGGACATTTGGCAATAGCTCAACTTCGGTGCTGCGGTTCTGGCCTGGATGGGTGAGCACGTCCTAAATATGGTGACGAAGAAGACTGAGGTTGTACTTTTCTCCAAACATAGGATTGACAAAGTCATCCGGGAGATGCTTACGCCAGCTGCTCACAGCGATCAGAAAGTAAAAAGATTAAAACGAAAAAGAAGTATGATTTATATAAATTACAATTTTGTTTCAGGCTATACAAGTAATGCTGTTAATTACGTATAAGGATTAATTATAATATTCCATTCCCTTTTTTAATCTCACATATTAGGGTACATACATTAGAAAAGCTATTAGTGCGACATTCACTAAGTATTATTTGAAAACTTTTTTAGTCTCCCGTGGGTCTGTAACCGACCCAAGCTGTTTCCAGTTTAATGATCATTTCTTTGAATATATGAAAAGAAACCTCTTAAAGTCCATGAATAAATGGTGGTTAACATATTCATCCAAATAAACAGCAATTGAGACATAATTTTTTTTACAGATAATGGTAAAAATTTGAGTTGTCCAGCTTATTGATACTGAAAGGTAATACAAGTATTATTGTTTACGGCAGCTTGAAAGACTACTAAGAACAAAAATATATTAAAGAATAGAAAATTCAACGAATTTTAAATGAACTTACTCAAAAGTTTCAGGAACAAGTGATATTTTTTATTGAAGATTAATTGTTATATTAAATATTATTATTATTATATATATATATTATATATATTATTGAATTAGGTTTCATAAACCAATACAAAAGCCTATCTGTTTCTCCGATAGTCCGCTCAGTAGTTGTGTTTTTCAATTTCAGATATATATATATATATATATATATATATATATATATATATATATATATATATAAAATACTTCTATAGCGTTAAGTGGACAAACACCTCTGCACATATTATAAACAAAGAGCAACGAATATGAGAGTAAAGATATCCTATAAGGATAAAACTTAAATAGATAATAGGACTAAATCAAAACCGTTGTATATTCAAACATGTCTAAACAGAATGACACTTATCACAGAGCTCACTAAAATTAATGCTTAATTCGTACATATATTTTTACAAGGGTCACAGAATGTTTTCCGTAGGAGCAATACATTGTGAAAGTACTTTGATTTATTAAGTATCCAACACAGACTTCAAATTCGCATCTTTGTTTGTTCGTCCTAATGATAGCTTTTGATAGAAAGATTTTAGGGTGTTTAACTATGCGTAGATTTCTTTCATCCAAATAATAATTTGTTGCTTGTCAAATGTGAATTTAAAGTCAAAGTACTTTAAGATTTTTACATTATTTTTATGGCTAGCTATTATAGCAAAGAGAAATTAAGAATGAAATATTTTATGAAACAAACTGAGCACAATCATATAAATATGAAACGTTTAGTTTTAACAAATGATTTAGTAACACTGATGACTATGTAGGGTGGTAGGTAAGACTTCAATTATATTCTACCGTACCTCTAGATACTCGCGTATAGTTATTTTCTAAGAAAATGACTCGTAAATATATAATTGTATAAGTAATTTGCACTAAATTTATATAATTTGCACTATTTTCTTTTATACGTTAAAAAACAGTAAATATAATTATATAACGGTAAGGAATGTATGCAAGGTATTTATGTAAGAAACTAAATCTATTTTGTTGAGAATGAGAGAAGCCAGTTTTTATTGTCGTAATGAAGTTTATTTATGGCATATGAATACATAAACAGGTTGTACTGAAATGTCTCATGTAAGTGCGACAGTCACTTAAGCTTTGTCGTGTGGTACAATAAAGGTCACGTCTCTCGCATTAATCTTTTACGACGCTCCCGGACAATACCTTTATGTTGGGTTGTAAAGTTAGATTGGAGTTGTGGAATATTATGTTTCAAAAATGGATTGTAAAAGATCTATCCAAATCCTTAGATGATTATTTGAAACACGACTACAGAAAATTACTGATGTTAAAATGTTAACTCAATAAAATATTTTATATAAAAATACATTATGAACATATAATTTATTAAGGTCGACTTCTATGTCGTTCGAAAATAATAATGATTTGATTTGATTAGATTTTTTAATACGAAACACAGTATACGGTCTGATATAGAAGTACCAGCAGCTACTGATAATTCCAACTTCCAGTAAACGTCCAACCACCGGAAGTAAGCAGGAAATGTTGACAATTCAGCTCTAGATTACTTTACTTTCATTTTGTTTTTTTTTGTCTTCAAATACTTCAATACGCTTCTGTATTGTTTAGAAGTTAATTAATCTTGAGACGTTAATATAACTATGTATTTTTGTAACACATCTATATTAAAGTGATCAAACGTTAAGATTTTGATGTGTTTTCATTGATCACGAAATATGCGTTGTATTGATTTATCCTACCAAGTCCACTTTTTAGGCGGTTTTGCGATATTATTCATAAAACGGATGTTCATGTGTTCTTGTTCGAATATACAAGATGAACTGGTAACAGGAATGAGTAGAAAGATCTTTAATTGAATGGCTGTGCCTGTTTAAGATCCAAAACTCTGGATATGGTTTGTTAAGGTATGTTTAATTGGAGAGATGAACATCAGTTTATGAACCCTTCGAACACTGTTATACTCATTAAAGATGTATACCTCAGCCTTACTGACTGGGATTTGAAAGTTTGAGCCACAGTGGTTAATATATGAAGGGTATAAGAATTGAATATATCTTGTATATAAACCTTCCTGAAGAAAGCTTAGAGATATCTCGTCATCGAAATAATAGTGATAACGATACTTGAGGCCTAGTATCGTGATAAAGAACATGGTGAATATCAACATCAAAAGTGCATTAGGTGTATTTATGGAAATTGTATTAACATATAAGTTTTAAACAAAACATGGTCCATGTCACAAAATATAAGATTTTCAATGTTCTTTAATTAAGTCGCGTACAAGCTGTATTTTTCTTGGAGTAGTGGTATATTTTGGGGAAAAGTTATATATCACGCTTACGTTTGGAAGATTTATTAATCGGATGTGTCAACAGGTCTATCTAGTTTTTAAATACCTGTTCAGCGTGCACAGTTCCATTAAAGATATTCTTGAACTATAACTGAATTGGATGAGGGTTCAAATAGAGAATTATTCTTACTGGAAGACGTATAAAAAGTACTGTTTTCTTTAAAAGATAATTGTACAACCCAAGTTCTTAAATACATGTAAACCTATACACTAACATATTACATATTTTATTTTATTCTATAGATGTTTTGCGGACAGGTATACAGACACACAATATGTATTGTAAGCAAATATAGCTGTAAAATGTTTGGTAAAAGATGGTAAATTTATTGTAAACGAAATAGTTTGCCCCAAGCTGTTTTTTAATTTATAAGCTTTAATTATATCAACAATTTGAACATTTATGTATACGTTCATTTACATACACGTATATGTAAATTTCTCATA
Source organism: Homalodisca vitripennis (assembly GCF_021130785.1). Classification (NCBI taxonomy): domain Eukaryota; kingdom Metazoa; phylum Arthropoda; class Insecta; order Hemiptera; family Cicadellidae; genus Homalodisca; species Homalodisca vitripennis. The sequence continues at coordinate 793,457 of NC_060213.1, forward strand.
CAAATCAATAGCTAATAACACATTAATGTTCTTTTATTACTAGATTTTCAGTAGACTAGTTTATAATAATAAGCTATAATTTTATTCATTTATTAAAGAAGAGTTTTAAACTATTACTTACAGTTCCAACATGTATTAATTGTTATAGTTTAATTCACTCCCTGCCTTACTTTCTATTTTCGGATTTACTATAATTTCTGGTAAATTAAAAGATGCAGTCAATCTTCCCCCACTTTACCGTAGATAGTAAGCAATCATGAGTTTCCAAACACGGTACCAGTATGGTACTTTATTAATGCTTGTAAGTATATTTCTGTTTAGACTCCATCAATGGATGGTATTAGATATTAAGAATGTAGCAGGAGACGGAAGGTTTTCACTTGAAGAATCCTAAATTTTGAATTATTTGCATGAATTATTTTTTTGAAAACCATTTTAAATTACATGTACATATGATCGTTTTAGAATACTTGAACTTGTAGCTTATTTGTAATTTTTCGGTTTTAAATGGAGTTCACAATCAGGTATTATTAGCTCATGCAAAAGAAGAAATCAAAAATGGGGACAGTTACAGATTATTTGTTGCATTAACTTAAAATTTATATTTTGGCAGAATTATTAAATATTTGAGACAATAAAAAATTATAATATGATAATTAAAAAATATACGATATAAAACATTTTTTATTAAAAACGAATATTTATTCTTATTACAAAATAGCTTCCACAATCGTTATGAATTAATCCAATAAACAAACAGTACTGATAAAAAAATGTAATGCTCATAAACAGAACATTGACCATTTCAATTACCGTCGTTATACAGTCATCGGCCACCTGGTCTTGTAATAAGAGCTTGAGTACCAATAATCCTCTGAGGATATTTTGATTCATTTACGTTGCCTTTAATTACACTGGGTTTATTTATTTTTAAGAGCAAATAAATGAACCATTTAGTAATTGCTGTTAGTGAACTACCATAATGGAAACATAATAGTGGAAATGTCAACAATGTCAATGGATGCAGTAATTTGATCTACAAAAATGATCCTAATGTTTGTGAATTGAATTTGATTCCAACAACAACGCTACATCATATTTGGCAGTAACACGAAACCGCAGACACATACAATAATTACACTGGCATTCAATATCAGACACGGACCAGACCTCACTTGGCTGACTCGTGCTATTCACAGAGAGGTTCAGATTACAATCTGTTCGCTGATTGGTTACAGGATATCCGACCACTAATCTTCCCAGATTGGGCTGTGGTAAAGTCTATGTGTCACTCAATACCTTTTTTATTGTTTCTGGACATATTCCGGACTTTTTTGGAATTTTCAATCTGACTGTAAATATATAATTACAAAATATCGAGAGAACTGGAAATTGTGAGTGGACCTAACATTTATATTTGCTCTCATGATTTTTATTGTTAGCACATCTATAATGATATCTCAAAACTTTATACGATTGGACATATTATGTTCTACAGTTTTGTATTTTAAAAGTACTTTTTAATTTTAATTTAATATTATTTCTTTTACATTTCACATATTTGTCGATTTTAACAATTGTTTGACTAAATAATGTAATTAAACTTCAATTGTACAATACTACTTTTGTGTTTATTTGCTAATATTAAACATATACGTAAACTTCAAATTTCTATTATTCATTACAATGACCTCAGCGGTATCGAACCCCATGTGTATTGTCCATTTGGCACAAACCGAGCATCTGATTTTAACTTTGTGTCTCTGAATCTGATTTCAACTTTAATTTTAGACTTCTAGTTTACTAATCTTCACTTTTTTCGACTAAAGCTGCAATTTTAAGCGCTTGTGAGTGGACATAAACGTGAAGAGAACTCAATATTATAGTTTTTTAACTATTAAGTTCTTACGCAAAATTCCCATTGAACATTGGAACCAGTAGGCCCACTCCAGTAGTATAATTTAGTCCATTATCACTCTATTTTTGGCAGCAATGTGACAATAAATTATTTATTTTTAACATCTAGAAGTGGTGCTTTTATGTTTATTTGCAATAAATAAACATATAAGTAAACTTTGAAAATCGAGTATTGATACGATCTCAACGGTATACAACCTCATGTTTTTCGTCCTTTCGGTACACATGGATGTTCACATATGTGCTGTGAATATCTACTTAAGTTGGTCGGTCTAGTTAATCGAGTTCGTTGTTAAATGATTATGTACAACGTTATATTTTGGTCCATCATTTCGAGACGGTGAATCGTATTGAATGCAAACTTGATTAACATATTTGCGTTCAATATACCTTTCAACATGTGTCATATATCATAGGTTTAATTTTGGAAACCGTGACCTCCATTTCCGCCACGTCCTGTTCCTTAAGTTGGATGAAACAATTTGAAGTATTATTTTCTGTATGTGATTTAGAAGAGTTCAATTTTTTATAGCTTCAACCGTTCTCCTAATATATGATTAGGACACATTAATTGAATTGCACGGTTTGATTTATAATTGGCAATTAAAGTGGACCGGTTTACCAGACGTAAGCGGTAACGCAAGAAAGCAATTAAATATTATAAGCTAATTTCTATTTAAACCTCTCAAAAAGACATTGTACGTGATACGATAACATCTGTCTCTAGCTAAGCACAGTGCATTATGGTTACCCGCAATAAGTAATTAAGGGTTTACTGTTACATTTGACCGCAGCCCTTACTGTGGTTACTGTAGATCATGGCAGCTAGGTTTAACATCGTTAATCATGTAGGTCTGTGGTAAATATATATTGGACTAGTGTGTACTTTTTCAATAATTGATATAATCCAATACAAATACATGTAGTTTTACTCGGGTAATCAAATAAAGTTTTGTTTTTCATTTGTATGCATTCAGGGAAACTATCTTAAGGACCTCTGTTTTTTAAATTCTAAAATATTATACAAGCCCAACATTAATTTAACAACCTTAGATTAACAACGAAGGGGAACACTTAGATGCCAATGAAATAACGATCCATTTAACGAAAGCAATCGGGTCAAATGAGATAAACTGATAGAGAGATTAGATTAATGGAAGGAAGGTTCAGGATCTCACTGTATTTAAACTTCTGAGACACCAATAGTCTTAAGATGCGACATGACCCAATACCGTAATTACAGTTATTAAGATGATGTTATAAAAAGTACTCAAAATTTTAGGTAGGCATAGATGAAAAAAATGTTTTCAAGCGATAAACTAGTAAAGAACAAACATAACCATGATCTTGGCCCTCCAAGTTTGAAATGAAGATAAAATTTTAAAAATCACATACAAGGCTTATTCATAGTGGATTTTTGAAGTCAAGTATTTGTATGTAATATTTTCTACTATACTATACAATCGTAAATTTCGTTCTGATCATATCAGATCTACTGATTTTTTATTTTTTATACTTTAGCAAGCATAAAAAGTGCTCGAAAAGCAATAAATTACCCGTTCAGGCGTGAAATCTGCAGTTACATTAAGACTCTGAAGTTTGAAGATCTTCGACCAAATATTTACTTCTGCGTACTTACTTTGCTATTATGCGTTATCTTAATTGCCCGTGCTGCTGTTTTTTATCAGTAACTCGAATAAGAAATATTGTTAACATTTATTTGTTTTAATCTGGGTTTTTAGTACGTCTATATAAACTCTCTGAACCTTTTGATGATTTAAGTAACCTGAAGTAAGGAAACTATGTAAACCTTTGGAAATTACTAAAACATATAAAATTTTATAAGTTTATGTCATGCCTGTTTAATAAGTAGTAAAAGGAAAAACCTGAAAATGAAAACATGGATAATTATCTATGTTTTTTCCAAATTTATATAACATCCAAAAAAGCAGATCTTGATTAAAGATTTTCTTGGAAAGTCGATAAGCCTCCTTCTCCACCTAATAAAGTGTTGAAATTTTAAAGAATTGCGGTAGACCTGAGTTCTGTTAATTTACTTTTCATCTTCAAGAATACGCACAAGTACCAATTAAAAATATGTGAGTGTATTTATTATATCGTTGTCTATGATATAAGAAATAAAAATAACGAAAATTAATTTAGTGTGTTTAGATAGATATGTTCATCACTTCTTTAATGATTACCCTTCTTTTAAGACAAATTAATGAAAAAATATATTCCTTATTTCCTAACAATATACTGAGTGATTACGCTACACCACGTGTTACAAAGTAGGCTTTGCTAAGGTTAGGTGAAAAATTTAAATCTATATAGCTCATTTCCATCTCTAGATGTACTGCAGACTGATATAAATTCACAAGGAAAAGAAAAATTAAAAATCCCTCCGTTAGACAAAAGATAATTGGTGTTAACCTAGTGGAAGATTGGATTCAATGATGATCGGTCAAATTCCATAGCTGGACATGCACCAGCACAGAACTAATTATTTTATTTGGGAAGATGTCATCATGCCTAAAGACATGATTGCCTAATGTGCCAAACTCAAATTGTACAGATGACACCTTTCTTGACGTATCTTGCCGCATGATAAATTCACATTTTGGCTCAGAACCCCAGGTCTTGTGGCAGTGTTTAAATTAAATTAAAGTTACGCCTTATTTTATCAGGCGAAGTTAGGGTTGAGAAGCCTTCTCTAACACCTAGACCAATGGCTTAAAGGTGACCTCCAAACCATCATCAATGGCCGGGCATAGGAGCGTCCAGCGTCCAAGAAGTAGCCACATTCGACGTTACTTAATGAAGATGTCTCGCGATAATCGCCATACCCGTTATACTGTGTCATAAAAAAAAAAGATCTGGGAAGTATGCGAGGTAATACAAAGTAAGAGTGCGCTTAAGTGAAATGTTACTGGTTTTTAACATTCCATCCGGTCTATTATATTTTCTTTTAATAAATATTCTCTTTTAATTAAAATATTCTCCTTGATCTATAACGTTCATAGATATTGAAATACTATAGCGCTATTTCTATAATGATTATAATATTATTGTCTGTAAAATTCAATTTAGAACTTCCAGTGGAGAATTAGTCAACTGAATGTCTTGAAAAAGTGTTTTATTTTGATTTATGTAATTTAATTTTATAATTTATAATTAATTTAAACATTTACAATAGGCTTAAGAGTACTAAATAATACATTAGCTACCTTTAGTGTCCTAGAAGGAAGACCACCTTAATGAGTCTAATTTTTAAATTAAATTTTCAGGTAAATTTAAGGAAAAAACAATTTAATACATTGTGTTCGGAGTACACTAACAAATTATGTACTACAATGGTAGGAATAATTTGTTCATAGAGAACATACATATTTTAAAAACATATCTTTATATGCTCATTTTCAGACATTGAATATTGCTGAAAAATGACGCATCAGACATTACGGGGTGGTAAATACGAAATTTACTCCCTATATCCATGTTTATCGTTTGTGGAGACTTTAATTATACGTTTGATTTAACGATTTTTATTCCAAAAAATACGGTTCAACCAAGTACTCATTGGGATTTATTGTCGTTTTAATTTCAGGAAAATAAGAGAGAAGAATTTAATGATGTGACTTGGAGAGGATATAAATCCCACTCAATAACAGTAGGATTTGTCCTTACAGTGTCAGCATTGTCACTAATGAATGCTGTAAAATCTATAAATGTTAGAGTGTTATTTTTTTATGAAAAACTTAATACTTTATAATACCGATTTATTTATATGTAATAAATTCTTTACGAAGTACTAAATATGGGCATATGCCAAGTTGCAGTCCAATACTAGCTCACAATGATAATTTGTGTCAAGTTTTGTATTTTCCAATGTGTGTGAGGTTTGGTTATAGATAATCAGAGATATAAATTGCACCGATTTGTAAGTATCTTATTGTGACGTAACTTTCTACTTAACACGTTCTTTCCGACTCTATTCAGAATGAGACCAAACTGCCTACCCCGTATATATTGCTGAAGGGTATCTGTGCTGTTAACATTTTAATGAAATACACCTATCATAATTATTTCACAATACCAGCAGTAACAATATTTTAATGCAATATTTCGTACAAACCGAGGTGAAGATAAACATTACCAGAACACTCAAAATATACACTTTAAAATGAAAAAAAAAAATGTTTATTCTTCATTTGTTAAATATTTATGGTAAATTATTTAATAATTTTATTTTTGATATTCTCATGAAATTCATTTCATTCAGTTGGGTCATAATTAATATTGTGGCGAAATAATCCATTCGTTGAATCTAATTATTCAAATTGTAATGTCTTTGCGATTTCTGAAAGATACACTTTTGAGATATAAATTTATAGCCCCGTGATAGGATCTGGTAAGAACGGAAAAAAGTTATGAAATTTTGAGGCTGATCAGGCTGTAAAATAACCCTCAGGTTACAAAGATCACGTGTAAAGGAAACTATTTTAAGATGGAGAAAAGGTTTTAACAGATAACTATGTTAGCAGCATTCTAGAAAAATATATTTGTAAATTATTAAAAAAATTATAGTCCGTAGGGACAATGCCAATTTCTTACGCATATCAACACAATGCAGGCGTGATATCTTTCAATAAGACTTTGATGTGCCAAGTTTATTTCTCTAGGTATTATCAAATTTTTGTATTGTGCATACTTTTCAGAGGGATCTTTTTTCTAGGTGGCATTATAATGTGCGGGGATATTTACCCATACATAACTTAATTTACCCTTAAAGGTAACCCCTTCAACCCTTTTTTTCAAAGGAGGGAGGGAATATTTATATTCTTCCAAAAAAAACCAAAACATATTTGAACATGTATGGTGAAGATTGTAAATAGATATCTCATTTGGTTTCAAATTGGTGTACAATTGTCTGCCTGTATACCTGGCCGCAGGAAATCTAAAGAATTAAATGCGATATAGACTTAAAATTATGTATGAACCCCAAAAAAGGCTGTTACGCTACAATTAATATGATGTACTCCTTACTTGTAATATGTTAGTACAGAGTTTTACATGAATTTAACATACTTGAGGTGTGAACATTTTCCAAAAAAAATTCTTAGTAGGTGTCAAAAACATATTAAGAGCTAAAGCTTAATGGGTCAATAATATTTAGCTATATATATGTATATATATATATATATATATATATATATATATATATATATATATATATATATATTAAATTGTATAAATGGCAATAGCCTTATTTAATTTCAATAAACATTGAATCACAAAAAGTACTTGCTCCGCCGGGAGTCGAACCCGGATCTCTCACTTGCCGGGTGAATGTGCTACCATTACACCACAGAGCGCTTACTTTTTCCGATTCAATTATTTTTGTATTTGGCCGTATCTGTCACATATGCGTTTAAATAAGCAAACTAACATATGATCCGGGTTCGACTCCCGGCGGAGCAAGTACTTTTTGTGATTCAATGTTTATTGAAATTAAATAAGGCTATTGCCATTTATATAATTTAATGTAAATAAAAGTCGTTTGACAAGTATTTGGTCTTCAGATCATATGTTAGTTTGCTTATTTTGTGAAGTGACAAGCTCAGATGCCAATGAACTAATGAGGTAATCAATCAGAGAAAATCGGGACAAATGGGATATCCTGATTAAGTCAATCAACTTAAAGTATGTATGATCAAGGTTTCAGAACTACTTTGAAACGTTTGACACCACAGTAGTTTACGTGTCCACTTAATGGGTCTTTTGAATAGAAGATGCAATAATTATAAGAAGTTATGTGCATTATATTATACTACAAACTCAAAAAATCAGGTAGACGTAAAATACCGGTTGAAGCAGTAAAATACAAAAGAAAAAGTATTAATGACAATGGCAGACAGGATTCTAATAGAAAATAAATTTTTAAAACCACTAAGAAGGCATATTCAATGTGAAGACTACTAAAAACTGTTTTTATGCTACCGTACAAAAATGTAAAGAAACATTTATAAGACCATAAAAAACATTTGCCAAAGTGGAATAAAGTCATTATAAAATTACAGGAGAAAACAAAATGTTTTCAAACTCCTGGTGTCTGAGCTCATGAGTACTAATATTTACCTTTAATACAAATTACAATATATGTGCTGATGTTGTTATTATGTAATTACACTGAAGCCTGTATTGAAATATATTTAATTTAGTCAACATGTTTTTAACTGATTGTTAATGTTTAATTAATATGAATAACCAGGGAATTTTGTAACTTTTTTGTGGGGTGTAGTTCTGTTGCTTTAATATTTATTAAAATTCATTGAAAACTGTTAATGTAAACAGGGAATAAGAAGTAAAAAATTTACCATTATTATATTTATGATGGGTAATATTCTTTGTCGTACTAACTCTTATGAGACTCTACACATATTTTTATTGCGTGAACAATCAGAAAAGTGCTGGAAAAGCGATAAATCATCCGTTTAGGTGAGAAATCTGCAGTTGGTTTTGGATTATTGGCTTTGATATTGTCGTTTTATCCTTATACATAAATACATACAAAGATCTTCCATCCCACATTCACTCCTTCATTGCAATGCTGCCTGCATTAATCAATCACATTGCTATTTTTGAGGAGTACATTGAACAGAAAAACATTACTAAGATAAATTATTGTTGTGTAAAATGTTTTTTTTTTTTTAAATTAATGCACTTAATATTTCCAAGGATCAGTTAATTTAAGTTGTAATAAAATTATGTAATGTAAATTCCGGAATTTATCAAGACCGCAGAAAGTTAATAATACATTTAGGGCGTATGTCATAAGCATTTAATTAGGAAACATATATGGAAAAAATTAGCCATTAACAGTAATTTAAATAACAGCCCAAAAGTTTTTCTAACAAGTGTACAACATTCAGGAACAGTTTATGAGGTTTTTCACTTTCTCTGCTTAATGAAGTGTCGAAGTTTTAAAGGATTGTAGTAGGCCCGGACTCTGTTTCCCTACTCTTCTTCTTAATCAATAAAAAAGTATGTATGAATAAACGTCTTTATTGAATTTTCGTGTATTTAATATACTGGGAAATAATAATAACTTAGAGCACATAGGAGTTCATTTAGATTTTATAGGATAGAACTAGGAATAAATTTTATCAATCAACAGTTAATACTAATCTATATAGTATTTATGAAGTATATTGTCTTTCCCTTTAAAGATATTCATATACAATAACTATTTCACATGACTAATAAGAAAGTAGTACTCACTAACACGTGATACTACTATATAGTACCCATTACTGTATAATCCCTCCTTTATACATGACACATTCTCGTGCCCCAAAGTTGCAGAGGTCTAACGCTCAGTCTAACCTACCACTACCATCTTGGCGTAAAGTGCGCCACTTTCCTCTATAAATCACGATTTTGCCTTTCTACTGAAATACACAATCTTCCTAAACTCTCAACTCTTAATGTATTATCATTACCAATTCTTCTTGGTACTCTCGAGCCACATTATTACACTTACAAACCAAGTTTCACGTCGTTTAAAGTAAGTTGGGAACATAATTTCTCGTTCCACGACCTAACTTTTTATTTAACCCCTTTCTCCACGATCAACAATCAATGATATGTGAACAATTACTACATAACAGATGATAATTTGAGAAAGAACAGTCAAATTATTATTTATTTCATTATTTAATTACCTGATACTTATTTGATATTTAATTGCTTCTTAAAAACACAAAAATCACTAAGATAAGTATGGTTTCTTTGCTAAGTATTAGCAATAGAACTTGGTTTGCTCTCATGAAAATCAATGTGACAGAGCAGTACTTAGTTTTATCTAAAATAATTACTTATAAGATATGTATGTGTTTATTTCAGAAGCAACGAACTATTAATTTATGGTTTTGAACTCGTTTTAAGGTTATAATTTACTATAATTTGTGTGTATTGAGTTTGATTTTATATATTTATTTTTCTCACATTGTTCCAAGAAGTGTCTATCCAAACGATATCCAGTGAGATTTGATTGAAGAGAATTAAAATTGAGCAGCATTTATAATTTGTATAGTAAGACTTATGGATCTGCTCCTCTATATTTCGGCAGTCAGGTACATGTTTAAATCTAAAAGTGTAATACAATAGTTTAGATATAATATACTACTTTATATCAATATAATAAGCCCAACAAGAAAAATACTTTATGGTGGAATATAGAAATGTGAATTTACAGTATTTCTAAACTTTAAAAACTTATTGCCTCATAGTGCCAATACTTTATGCAGTAATAATACATTATTTAGAAAATTTGTTGGTCTACACTTTAATTAACAATAACGGTTTGCTCAAAAACTTTTGAAAGCTTAAGATTTCAAATAAAGGACTTTGACGTGACTAAAAGTCTAGCTGTATACCTAAAAGATGATAACGTGTAGGTCGTTGTTAACTAATCAAGTAGAAAGTTTTGCAATAATGATATGAACAAATCGGTAGTATTAGAGTATACTTACTTCATGATTTCATGAATGGACAAAACAGTTTTTTTAATTGGACTGGTGACGTCGACCTAGGTAATCAGCCTATCACAAGAAGGGGCCATGTTCAGATCCCGATGTGGGCACAGAACATTCACACGTACAACAATAACAAGGTAGGAGTGTGCCGCAGGCTGTCGTTTAACAGGCTTGGCTGAAGTTGCATGCTGAATTTCAAATACGTATTTTATTCCCTAGATGTGTTTTTGCAAATGAGAAGTTTCGTTAGGGTACTGAGAGATAAGCGTAAATGACGCTTAGTAAAAATTCCATTGGTGATCATCCTCCATCATAACACTCATTCTTTTCTATGTATAAAAGAAGTTAAGCGTAAAATCCAAAGTATATTGATGAAACCTTTCTCAACATATGATAAACTTATATTACTTCTTATTAATTTAGGTTTTGTAACAGTGTTACAATAATTAAATGTTCGGTAACACATCGAAGGTTCTATAACGCTTGAGTACGCTGGTCAAGTAGTCAACTCCTTCAAAGTCCAAACTCACTCAAATATAATATAATATTTATTTTTACTGAATGAAGAAAAATAACTTGCAAAAATCTCATAAGATTGTGCATAGTTTATTTACAAAATTGTTTATTCCGATTACTGGTTGCAGAAAAATATTTTGCCTAATGAATAATGAGAAGAAATTAGTAAAATATATTTACTATAAGTAACCCTACCCATCCTGAGACTATCCCGAGAACATAACTAGACCATGAATCTAGTTATCAAATTCTTTATCTCAATATCTCGATATCTGCTATTCATAATGTTCTGCTCCTATACTCGTATTTACAATAGATTTTCCATATGAAAGTGATAACATCGGATTTACTTGCAATCTGTGCCATTTTTTAATGTTGGATATAATTTAGCCATAAGCAAGAACTTATCAACATTATTGCAAACCTTGTTCATGATCATAAAAAAACTACTCTTTAGTAATATACAAGAGTATATTATCACTCCTCTAAAAACAGAGCATGCTATATGCACACGTTGTTCTTTCATCACCTGAAGAGGGGAAAGTTTATCAATAACCCTCTAGTCAGTCAAGATGCAAGACGAAAACATTTATTTAACCCTATAATTAGTAATTAATTAACCCGTGAACTATACAAATATCTCCGTTTAGTACAGACCTTAAATATTTTATGGCTCCCGTACCCATCATTACATTCCTATCCATATTTAAGAAATCATAGCATCCGTGTTGCATGTTACATACGATATAACGAGTTATACATCAAATATGGATATGTGAGTTACAGTTCCCGTCATAATTAGTCACTTTTTACGAACGAGTTGCAATATTTATCACCAAAATTGTTAATGTTAACTAGGTGATTTACTAATATTGTCCCAACGAAGTGTGGTTCACGTCTCAAAATATAATATAAATGTTTCTGGCAAAATGTTTTATTTCCGTTACATTTACGTTGGAACACTTTATCGAAATATGTAATTGAAACAACCTCAAAAGTCAATACCAGATACATATGCTAATATATGTATAATGTATCATCAGTACATAGGGAGATATAACTTACAGATAAGATATAACTAGGTAGGATTATAGCTGCATGTTTATCAGTTACTTGCAAAGTAAGCAGACAGGTAAAGTGCTTCAAGTGCTTTTCTACATGTTGCTGTATTTCTCAGTAAACTTAGTGTCAGGTACAAACTTAGTGCGTTAGTTCTCAGTTTTAATTAGTTTCCAGCTAGTACTGGCGTTAACTACATACTTTGTTATACGTTTTAAACGTTGCTTAACACGTGATTCAACTTTCCCAGTATTTGTAAATTACTACAACTTACATGGCTATGTTTTGGAACCATTTATAAGATCTATAAAAATATTAAGCAGTAATCACATTATATTATGGATGGTATAGTGCTCAGGAATTTTGCACCTTCCAATCAAAATATGCGGTTTCCATTAGTATTAAGAAATGACAGTGATTATATTACTTTTTGCGTCAATTACTTTCACAAAATAATAATGGAATACAAATTCACGTTTAATGTTATTAAAAATAAAAAAAAGTGGTAAAACATTCAGATTTCTTATTTTGACCAAGCAACAAGGGTGTTTAGTATGCAGTGTGTATAAGATAACTACACCTAATAAGGTATTACTCTAATCTCTATTGACATCCTTTGGCATCTATTGACATCCTTTAGCTAACCATCAGAGATAAACTTCCTCAGAGAGAAGGTATAGCTGACTGAGTTTCTCATGAAATCAACAGTCTAAAGATGTAACCGATGTCGGTTCAAAACCACGCACGGCGAATAAATTGAACTTAGGAAGAAGTCCAATAAAAAATATTAAATAACAACATTAATACATTCAAATGATTCCAAACTAAATGGAACTTGTATATATATATAAAAATATAAATTAATTTTATATATATATATATATATAATTTCAATTACCATTGAATCACTAAAAGTACTTGCTTCGCCGAGAGTCGAACCCGGATCTCTCACTTGCTGGGTGAATGTGCTACCATTACACCACAGAGCGCGTACTTTTTCCTATTCAATTATTTTGTATTTGGTCGTATCTGTCACTTATGCGTTTAAATAAGCAAACTAACACATGATGGGAAGACCAAACACCTGTCAAACGACTTTTATTTACATTAAATTGTATAAATGGCCTTATTTAATTTCAATTAACATTGAATCACAAGAAGTACTTGCTCCGCCGGGAGTTGAACCCGGATCTGTCACATGCCGGATGAATGTGCTACCATTTTATTTTTGTGATTCAATGTTAATTGAAATTAAGTAAGGCTATTGCCATTTATACAATTTAATATATATATATATATATATATATATATATATATATATATATATATATATACATATAAAACACTTATTGTGTTTTCATATTGACTATGTAGCATTATATAAACAAGAACTTAAGAATTTTATATGTACATAGTTAGGGCACAGCTCTTTCTGCTATGCTCTTTCCTTCTTTTATAGTCCAGACATTTAAATGTCAGTAAAGGTTTGATCCTGAAATTCTCCTATTCAAAAATCAATTAATTTTTGATGAAAACTCAACTACCTTGACTCCATAAAAGTATGATGATGTGAAGCCTGCAAAATAATACCGGTCAAGTTGATCTTGTTTTTATAGATATTTATTTGTTGCTTATGCATGACATGCACAATTAATCCAATAATAAATTTTACATATATAATCCTATACTTAAATCCCTTATCCCTAAAATCCTACAAAATCCCTATATTTAACATATATATATATATATATGTATATAAACCTTTAACGTATCCAATACAACCGATTATACGATATTTTTAGTATATAACTTCTCTTTGTACCGCTTATTCAGTCAGTTTATCGATGTAATGCTTAAAAAAATAATTTAATCAATTTATATTTATTAAGTGAGACATTCATATTTTATCACTCCCAGGTTTACCTAATGTTTGATTTACCAGGTTACTTCAGTGGATCGGTTATTTAATTGTAGGGATGGTACATGAAATTTCATAAGCATTGAAAACTGTAATCTAGAAGTTTGCACATCGCACATTGTTCGTGATATGAAAGCATCTGTCTCTAACTAAGCTCAGTGCATTATGGTTACCCGCAATAAGTAATTAAGGGCTTTTTTTTTTTTTTTTTTTTTTTTTTTTTTTTTAACAGAGGGCCAGGTTTCCTAGGCCTGGTAGTTGCCTCTCAGCCATCCGGCTTATTGTGCACCCTCTCCCAGGTTTAAGCTGTATCAAATCCCAGGCCTTTACAAAACCATGAGATCTTCTGAACAATGCCTTCCTGTTCCAACCCCTCTTCCGTATGCATAAGAACACCTAGGGATCTTGAGCGTTTGCTCTGTAATGCCGGACATTCAAATATGACGTGCTTGGCTGTTTCGTCAGCCTCGCCACATTTCCCTGCACAGTGTTTCCTGAACTGGAATACCTATTCTGTTCAGGTGACTTCGGAATATCCAATGACCTGTAATAAAACCAGTCACCTTTCTGATCTCCGTTCTACTCATTCTAAGGGCATCTGCTGCAATGTTCCTTGATGGTCCCTTGAGCATCCGCTTTGCCTGTACATTCCCCTCAGTGTTTCTCCAATGTTGTAGGTGTTTGTTAGCCATCCACTTGGTAACTGATCTACGTGCTAAGTTATATGAGACCCCACACGTTGGTTCAGGACCGGTAAGAAGACGGTTGGCTCCCAAGTTAGCGCAACCGTCTGCCCCTTCATTTCCTGTGATTCCTCTATGTCCAGGCACCCAAGTTAGAATAACTTTATTGGTTTTCGCCAGCAATTTCAAGACCTTATGGCATTCCCAGACTGCCTTCGAATTACAGTCATGGTTGGCCAAGGCCTGCAGAGCAGCCCTGCTGTCCGAGTTAATGTAGATGTTTTTGCCTTTGTAGCCCCTTTCCACATTAACTCTTGCACATTCTGCAAGGGCTGTAACTTCAGCCTGAAAGACAGTTGCCAGTTTACCTAGGCTAAAGCTTAAGTTAACCCTCGGTCTGGCTCCCCAGACCCCTGCCCCAGTACCCTTCAGAGTCTTTGACCCGTCCGTGTACCAGGTTAGAGCCTTCTTCATGTAGTCAGGCTCACCTTTTGACCATTCCTTCCTCTCAACAATGTTGACTTGAAATGGTTTTTCCCAGTCCGTAACCTTTGCCATTCTATCAGACATCATTTCTAGAATATCCAGTTTGAGAATGTCAACGATCTTGGAGTGCTTACTAGCATGGTGATAATGCCAGTTCCCATTGCACTTCAGTCTGTAGGCAGCCATCCTAGCCTCTCCTATGACGAATATGTCTAGGGGTGGGAGGTTTAGCACTACTTCCATAGCAGCGGTTGGTGTTCCTCTCATGGCACCCGTTGTCCCCAAGCATGCCAACCGCTGTACCTTTGACAGGTTTTTTGCGGCAGTCACCTGTTGGACTTTTGGCCACCATACCACTGAGCCATACACCATCATTGGCCTAATGACTCTGGTGTACAGCCAGTGTGACATGTCGGGTCTAAGCCCCCATGTGCACGTCTCACCATCATCAATGTAGTCTGAGATCGTCTGATTATGTATTCCATATGACAATTCCAGGTGAGTTTATCATCCAGTTTGACACCTAGATATTTGAACTCCCTGCTTAACTGTATCTGGCCCCCACATAGGACTGGCTGTGTGATTTCCAGTTTCCTTCTTCTTGTAAATGGTATCATGACGGTCTTCGAAGGATTTACTACAAGTCCTTCTTCGTCACACCATCGCTCCACAATGGCCAGTGCTCTCTGCATCATTTCCAGACACGTTACCATATGCTTACCTCTTATGAGTATAACAACATCATCTGCATAGCCTTGAGCATACATACCCTGTTCATTCAGAGTCCAGAGTAAGTCATCCACAACTATGTTCCACAGGCTTGGTGATAATACACCTCCTTGTGGACATCCTCGCTGCGTTTTGACCTCTCTTGTGATTCCGCACAGAGATGCCTGTGCTCTTCTGCTCTTAAGCATGTTACTTATCCACCTAACAACAGTTTCCTCCGTACCCCTGGATGTAAGCTTAGACACTATAGAGTGAGTACTCGTATTATCAAAAGCTCCTTCTATGTCCAGGAACACTGCTAAAGCTATTTCCTTTTGTTCAATAGCTTGCTCAATCTTGCCAACCAGACAGTGTAGGGCTGTTTCACAAGATTTACCTTTCTGATAGGCATGTTGATTTGGATGTAAGGGACGATTGATGAGGACTGTGTCCCTTAAATGCCTATCCAGAACCTTCTCCATGGTCTTGACAAAGAAGGATGTTAGGCTTATTGGTCTATAAGCCTTTGCAACCTCATAGGAGGGTTTGCCTGGCTTCGGGATAAATATAACCCTAGAGGTCCTCCAAGATGAGGGTATGACTCCTGTCGCTAGACTAGTTCTAAACAGTCGTAGGAGCAGGGGTATCACCAAGTCCCCACTCTCCTGCAGTAAAGCGGGAAAAATGCCATCGGTACCTGGTGATTTGAACGGCTTAAAAGACTCCAAGGCCCGTTTTATCCCTAAGTAGTTGATGACAGTCTTTGCACAGTTCCAGTCCACCTTAGACGAGCTATCTCTAGGTTCTCGCCGCCATTCACTAACAACTGTTTCACTGGTTTGAAACGATCCTGGGAAGTGTGTATTCAGTAAACACTGAAGAGTCTCCTCAGGATCCTTGGTGTGAGTCCCATCTTCCCTAAGTATAGTACCCACCGCATTTGTGGGGCTTCGAGCTAGGACTTTTTGGAGTTTTGCGCAGTCAGGAGCCTTATCAATACTCTGACAGAATTCTCTCCACGAGTTTCTCTTAGCTCTTCTCACCTCTTTATTGTACTCTGTTAGAGCAGCAGAGTACCTATCCCAGTTCCCTGCACGTTTGCATGTATTATATGCTCTGCGAAGGTTTTTCCTAAAGGTTTCCAGCCCCTGGTTCCACCAACATGCTTTTTTCCTTGAGTTTTTTCTCAATCACGGGGCAGGCTTTGTGGTACGATTCTATCATGGCGTTTTTCAAAGAGTTCGCCATGTCCTCGACCCCTTGCCCCTGATACCCATTTTCCCTTACTAGATTGTTTTTTAGCTCTGCATTGAAAGCTACCCAATCTGTTTTCTTTGGGTTTCTATAGGTCTCCTTTATTTTATACGACCTCATGTCAAAGGAGATATACTTATGATCTGAAGCAGATGCTTCATCAAGCACACTCCAGTTTAAAACTTTAGTTGCAGTAAAGTTGCTAGTCAGAGTTATATCTAAGACCTCTTCTCTTACCCCTGTACCTCTTCTTTGTACAAAAGTAGGTTTACAGCCTTGATTCATAATAACTAAGTTAGATTCTACTATGAAATTCAAGAGGCACTCATCCCGATTGTTGATGTTGCTGCTCCCCCAAGCGGTGTGGTGGGCATTCGCGTCACAACCGACAATCAGGTGCCTCCGCGTAAGGGTTCCGAACTCCACAAACCGCCTCATCTCCGCAGTTGGCGGTGGTTCTGGAGAATCGTATGGGAGGTAAACTGATGCAAACAGGATTCTGATGTTGCCATCACCTGTCTGCAAGTGAACCTCTGTCACGGCTGTGTCTCTAGAACACATTTGTGCCATTTTTAGTGATTTGATTTTGTTACTGACATATATACATGCTCTAGGGTTGTTACTGCCAGAATCATATATCAAATTACCTTTAGCGGTGCTCATCCCCATCACACGGCTGCCAATGGTCCATGGTTCTTGGATCAGGACCACGCCTATGTCGTCAGCCAGGATCTTCTGGCAGAGTGTTGCCGTAGCTGCTCTGCTGTGGTGTAAGTTTATCTGGAGCACCGCTGTCATCCACTATTGATCATTACCTCCCTGCAGCTTGAAGGTGATCCTGTCACTGCCCAAAAATGGGCGCATCGCCAGAGTCTTCAGCTTCTTCAGGGAGTCTTCGTCCACATGAAGGACCAGGAATTCGCCGTTGGTACTAGATTTCCCTCCAACAGCAGTCCATTGATCCGTGTCAAGGTCATTCTGGTTTTTGAGGGCTTCGAACAGCTCTTGCTTGCTGTCCACCTCGATGTCCTTAGGGATAAAAGTGGATACTTTAAACATCCTTACCAGACTTTTAGCTGGGCCCATTTTCAGCTGAACCCCTTCGAAAGGACTCAGCTCCTGGACCTGCTTCTCTAGCCACACCTTTGTTTCTGTGTTAACACAGCCGACCACTATCGCTCCACCTTCAACATGACAGCTGGACATCCTAACGTTTTTGCCCTTAAAGGCGCGTTTGCCCAGCACTTTCTTCAGGTTGTTGGCTTCTTCCGTCGATAGCTTCACTTCTGGGTGTTCGAGCCGGACAATAGCCAGCTTCTCCACAGAGATCCTTTCGGCATATGTTTCGGGTGTCTTCTTAGTGACACCTCCATCATGCCCCTTCCTTCTTTTCTCCCCTCCCTTTGCTTGTTCTTCAGGTGTCAGCTGCGATCGCTGCCTCTTCACACCTGAATAGCTTGGGGTTTGTTGTTTTTGGGCTGGTGCGGAATGAGTTTTCCCTTGCTCTGAGGCCCCAACAACAACCAAGTTCCCTTTTGAGGAACCGGCTTCGTTGTTTGGTTTCATCAGAGCTCGGTTTTTCTCTTCCCACCTCTTCTGCCTTTCTTTCCGGGGGATTATCGGCTCACCTCTAGCGATAGCCTCTTCTATCCTCCGCTTTCGTAGTTCGCCTCTCGAGAGCCGCTTCTTTTTTGGCTCTTCCGGCCGAACTTCGCCTTCTGACAAGAGAAGTCTGTCTTCCTCCATTGGGGTCATCTCAGACACTCTTAGTTGTTCAATCGGTAGCTCTTCTGGTTGAGTTTCGCTTACCTCTTGAGTTTCAGTTTTGGTTTTGTTTTGGTTTGGTTCATTCTCCATTCTGATCCCACGAGAACCGGGTTTTTGCGGTCCATCTTCCCAGTGACCCGATTAGGAAGATAAGGGTAATTACGACTGGGTGTCCCCTGGTTCCCAGAAGGCTCCGTTGTAGACACTGAATATACCCCCAGTGCCACGAGACTCTCAGCACGGGTCGCATAACACCTTAGTCTGGGGTTGTTGGTAAAGTAGGGGTGGGACCATCAGGAAAGGAAGGGATAGGTAGCTACTCTCAATTTCAGGGCCAAACTAAGAGGGGGAAAACGTTTTCTACCCTTGTCACTGGAATAGTGACAAGGGAAGGTGGCTTCCTCCCCTTGCCCTGCCACTCCCTTAGAAGTTGCAGCACAAGACGAGGATGGTACATCACCCACGATCCCATCTGGGACAGTGGCTGATGCCGATGAGGATGCCATTCCCCCACGGGTCAATTAAGGGCTTACTATTACATTTGACCGCAGACCTTACTGTGGTTACTGTGGATCATGGCAGCTAGGTTAACCTCGTTAATCATGTAAGTCTGTTGTAATCTGTACCTTATCTAATGCATGCTTTTTTGTTTAATTATATTAATTCACAGAACGTTTTACTTAACCGGTTATCTAATTAACAATATAACAGGTGGTTTCAGTTTTAAATTTTGCTAGTAATACCAGAAAATAATATAATTATCATACAAGTGATGTATTTGATATATGCTGTTAACGTACGCACACATATTCTTTTACTGGTATAAATTTGACCATACTTAGTTGGTTATGGAATGTGACCTGCAACTGTCGTTATTTCTAAAAAAAACAGGAAATAACAATATATTATTTTTAAATAAATTACTGTACGAATAAAACGTGAAGCTTATATCGGACGTAAATACTGAAAAAGTTACATTTTTATCTTGCGTGAATTATTTTTGTGCTACCTACAAAATTATCTAAATGTCCTAGTTAAAAAGCTTGTACTAACTCGGAAAATAAGTTTGCTTTACTTTTTATGTAATCATGGAAATGATCTTAAGTGACAATGAGCATAACATAAAAAATTAATTTTTTAACTCAAACATCACTTAACCTACCTATTAAGTAAATTTAGTAAATTATAAACACCTACTTATTGCCCCTATACAAGTGAGCAATGATAGTTGGAATTTAATTACTCAATATTTGATCAAACTGTAATTTGAATGAAAACGTGATATAAATAAAAGCCTACAACAGGTCAAAACACAAGTTTAAATGCTAAATGTGTACGATATTTATTTTTAAGTATTCTTTATACTAGACGTTACATCTTGAAAACATCATTTTCAACTATTTCAATATGACGATCTCTTTATGAACTATGGGATGCGGTTGCTAAAGTTTTGAAGTAGTTAAGTAGTAAGAGTCAATAGTTTGATATGGTTTGATACATTTGTCATTAGTTCATCCATTTACGACAGACACCCGAACAAAATTTGCCTTGGATATCATCTTACTATGAAATTTGTAATGAATTAATTACTGTTTTTTAGAGACAGGATAATAATATTAATTTAACAAATTGTTCAGGTCTTTCTAATTTCTTTAACATTTGTACAAGAAAGCTTTATAATTATGCTTTTATCTTAGTACGTTATTGTATGAGGATTAACCACAGAGTCCACGGAATGAGAGCTAACAGTTTTTGCTATGTTAGTTAACTTACATTTACATTTTTTTAATTTGAATCTAAGCTCGTGAATGCTGATTGACCCTTAATACAAAACACAACATATGCGCTACTTTTGTTATTGTGTAATAACACTAGAGCCAAAATTCAAGTATATTAGTTAGTAGCGTAATCGATCTTTTCTCAAGCGGATTTTTTATGTTTAATAATTATCAAAACCATGGAATGTTTATAGGGTTTAGTTCTGTTAATTTTACATTTATCTTTGAACACTCTCAATGTAAAAAGGAAATAAGGAGTACACAATTCAAAGGATGTAATATAAAAAGAGAGAAACTTTATTTCTCCAAAACTATACCATTTATATTTTTTTCTTTAATTACCATTATACTATATGAAATATGTTTTAGCATACAAACTCTTATAAGACTCTACACCAATTTTTAATGAGTTATCAAACATAAAAGGGTTGAAAAAGCGATAAATCATCCGTTTAGGCGTGAAGTCTGCGGTTGGCTTCGGATTCTTGGCTTTGTTATTACCACTTTATACTTTTTCATAAATACATACAAAGACCTTCTATCCAATATTCTCTCCTGGCATTGCGATGCTAACCGAATTAATAAACCGCACTATTGTTTTTTGAGCAGGAGCTTAAAATATTATCAATAATATAATTTTTTTCAATTTTAAAGATTATTGTAAATTATTGTTCCAAAACCTTTCAAGGATCATCTTTAAGTTGCAATAAGACTATGTAATAAAAATCCGATAAGGATTTAATCTTTAGAAAGTTGATATATTTATGTCGTATTTTACATGCATTTAATTAGAAAATATAAACGGACAAAAGAGATTAAAAACAGTGACGTAAATCAAAAGACGACGCTGTCCTGACAAGAGTATTACATCCTGGAAGTCAAAGTTTTCTTGGGAAGTTGATCAGTTTTTCCCTTTCACGGCTTAATGAAGTGTCAAAGTTTTAAAGGATTGTGACAGACCCGGGCTCTGTTAACTTACGCTTCTACATTAATAATGTTCATTTCCAATTAAATAATTATGTACAAGTATTTATTGTATGCTTTACTAGGATACTGGAATACAATAACAACAATGAGTTCATTTAGAGTATAAAGGATAGATTTTCAGCACATAATCAGTGATTACAAACCTATATTGGAATTGAGTAGTACTTTGTCCTTCTCTAAAAACAAATTAACGAAAACAAAACTATTCTCATGAATGATAATAAAATAGTACTCACTGTTTTGTTGACTATAACTTTTTAACATGTACTATCCTAGTTCCAAACGTTTTATAATCCTTCCTTCATACATGATACATTCTCACGACTAAATCCGAAGTACTCTAGAGCTCGGTGTGACCCCACAATACTTTTATCTCGACTTTACTCATATCTCATCTATAAATCACGACTTTCCCTTCTACTGAAATTACACCAACTTCATGAGCCTCTGAACTTTAAATGTATTATCATTATCAACTCTTCTTCGTACTCTTGACTCTCATCATTACCATATGTCTATGGCTACATTAGTCTGTTCAATTAATATTTTACGCTTGCAAAAGCCTACATACAAAAATACAGCATACTTATAGAATAGTTAAGTAGCTGCACGTAAAGAAACGCGACCCACACAGCTGATAAAACAGAGACGAGGAAGTGTTTGTCCCACTCCCCACCACTGCAGGGGTTCCCTCCTGCGCGTGGCTGCTCAGATATTTGCTTCTGTGCAGGTTTCTTTGCGAGCGGTTCATCTATAGTGACAAGTGAAAGTCAGCAGCGATATGGCAATACTGCATAAAATGACATCGAAATATTAAATCGCGTAATTTACAGTAATATCAATTAAAATGATTTTTTCACTATCATACTCGTATGACTCCACGTCTGCCCAGTTTCAACGTATTTCCGAGTAATTTTAAGATTTA
The DNA here is from genome assembly GCF_021130785.1 of Homalodisca vitripennis. Lineage (NCBI taxonomy): Eukaryota > Metazoa > Arthropoda > Insecta > Hemiptera > Cicadellidae > Homalodisca > Homalodisca vitripennis. The sequence goes on from NC_060213.1 coordinate 815,992, forward strand.
AGTTTACTGAGGACGATGACTGCTGGAGTGAGTGGAGCTCTCTTAGTATGAAGAACTGTATCTTGCGCTAACATGACGGAGTGCCCTTCCCTGCCCTTTTTCCAAGTTGACGTAAATAAGATATAACGCTCACTATCCCTCCTTAGGGGAACTCAGCAGCAGATGGCCACTTCCTCCAGATTTACTCATCCTTAATATCCTGGCTCATCGCAAAAAGCGCAAAGTTTATTTAAGGACTAAGTGCGATGAGAAGTTGAACAGAAGACTCAAGTACTGAGAACTTTGGTTATTTTCACATGGTTTAGCCCTTATTGATCCATGTGTTTTTATAAGAAAGGTTTTAAATAATTTCACATTACCTAATTTTTCTACATTCAAAAAATAATGGAAAGGTTGATGTGAACTTACAGTACTATAGCCTTTTTTACAGATACAGCTACAGGTACATTTAAAACGTAAGGTAAGTAATCCAAAGACATTATTCAACCAAATTTCAAGGACGTTTTAGTAATTACCTGTGTACAAATGTTTTTAGGTCTGTAAAAGTCTTACAAATGAATTTCTTTTTAGCTATTATGTAGGTAACATAAGAGTTTACGAGATTTTTTATTAGTATAAGAGTTAAATTGGTTCTTTTAGTATCTCCCACTTAATATGAAAGTCCGTTTTGTGAAATTTTGTGTAGAAATAAATAATTTTGTCAACAAATTTGTTTATCCTTGAAAGTAACAAAAAGACTCACGATAGGACGAGAGATAGTTATGACGGGGCGTCTAGAAGGAGGCTAATCTGTCGTCAATGTCAGCAATGTAATTATCTGAGATTGTCTCTCAGACACGATCGAGAATTACAGTTACAATTTCAATTAATTGGTTCTTTTACAATTGTTCTGTGACAATCTCTTTATTATGTAACGTTATTATGTACCTTAAAAGACTGTATTGTTATTATTACTATACTTATAATAATATTCTATATAATATATTTAAATTGATAATGGGTTGGACGTGGGTGTCCCAAGCAAACATTTTTTTTATCTGATTAATTTCATTTTATAAGTATGAAAACTTCAACATTTCTAATGAGCTTAAGATCTATGTAATATTAAACCAGCGACATTAAGCTCTAAAGGGACGAGACTGATTATGCTAGCCCATATAAAAAGAAAAATGAAATTCTATTAGTTTGAACAAAACTAACGACACAAATATGTATCATGAAGTAGAGATAGTTGTTTTAATAAAAACTGACCTATTTTACACCTGTACTAAAGTAAATTTATTTTCAGAAAATTGATTCACTTCAGTAAAAACCTAATAATATAAAATTTATTCACTACATCATGTAGTTTACTCTAACAACTTTTAAAATGTGAGTTCAAGACTATTACTCCATCAAATTACAGTTGAAGCACGTAAAATTTTATCAGGATTTATTTCCATTTAATTTTAGCAAAGAAACAAAGAGTAGTTTAAGGATGCGACTTGGAGAGGACATAAAACCCACTCAGTACCAGTAGGATTTGTCCTTCCAGCGTCAGCGTCGCCTCTGATGAAAGCTGTACAATATATAAACGTTAGATTACTATGTTTTATAAAAACATAATACTACAAATAATTAAATTCCTTAATAATTATTTTCTCGCTATGCTCTCTTGAATTGCCCAGTTTTTTATATAGGTGGTGGGTAATTTTGCATCGTAATTCCTAAATCTTAACAATTACATCCAACGTTCAATTTCAATTCTGGATGTACGTTTATAAAATAAGAAAATAAAAATACTCCCATAATTTTTCTTTTGAAAACGTACTCCAAGATATATAGTTCTCATAAAAGGGGGAACACATTTTTGAAATAGCTAAATAGGTGAAAACATGTATAAGTTTCAATATAACTATGAACGTAATTAAAAAATTTTGGTATATGATATTAAAAATAAAAATAGACAGATAGGTGACATATGAAGTCATATAAACCATAGTTATATTGAAGAGATATACTCGCAAGGATCTGATCTGTCGCGAGGTTATTTCAAGATTGTTGTATTATCTATGGATAATGAGTGGCTCTATATAAATGTGGTTTTGGAAACTCTCTGGTAAATTACAATCGAAAACAGCATTTTTATCAGCTTAGATTCTTTCCAATATTAAGTTTTTACCACAAAGTCAAGATGAAAATACTTCTAAATACTTATGATTTATACTTACTCGCATGCAGCTGAGTCCTGGCTCCAATATATAGTACCCATAGTTTTGTTCCCAGATGAAAGTGAGGTGAGGATACCTCTTATTACTTTTTGTTATATGCGATTATTTTCGGAGTGTTGAAATATTCAGGGTGGATAAGGGTGGGGGATCGGCCTACTACTGTCGATATCTATGTTATATCCATTAAGACGGGAGATATCGAGGACCTCTTAGTAAGTAACCTTAGGAGAAGGATAATTCTTTTCAAGCTTATCCCTGTTCATTCGTGCAATACACGGTAATCCCTCGTGTTCAGGATTGCTATAACATAAAACATTAAAGGAGTTGCATCCACTTCAACAGTCACTATCTGCAGCAAACCAGAGCTATCAGTTAACAATGTTTACACCAACATCTTCTCCCATAATGGGTATAGGGCATCCATTGGCTTGCCCATATGTAAGCAATATATCGCCTTTTCCTGAGATAGCTGAAACTAAAATACTTGTACGGTACTAAATCAGCGAGAAAGAGCATTTAACAGCGGCTGTTAGTTGCCACAAACAGTTTTGAGTTACAATTTGTTGATATTTGCTAAGTAAACTCAGTGTTTGCTAGCTTCAAATCTAGATCATGTTTATCCATTACACTTGTCCATTATACTTGTCGTATATCAACACCCACTTAAAATTAAATATTTAGATTATCATGTTGGCAATTTATTAGTTGGATTGCAGTTTATTTAAAACTTCTCCTCGAACAAAAATTACTGTTATATTTCCTGTTCATGCCTTTATTTGTGGATACAACTGATTTGACATCCAGTACAACTGATACAACTGGTTTTGTACATCCTACACTGCAAGGCTACATAAAGTTTACTGTTTTGTTTAATACAATGAAAGTGTAAAAATTTTTTCAAACATGAAAGCCGGACTAAGCTCTCTCAATACAATTTGTTGATTCCCTGCGGGACAATCTGGTTATTTCACTTAATGCAATTAGTTTATTTTGTGGAAAAATTCGTGACTACTCTGTTAAGCTCTGATTTTGTTGTTTTAATGTGATGGTATTAATTTTTTTTTTTAATTTCCAAGTTTTCATTTTTACTGTTAGAATGTTATTACTTTCGTACGATTATAAAACCTATCAAAAGAAATCCTGAAAGTTTTTGGTTATTTATTAAAAATAACGACAGCATCTGCTTTTATTTCAATTCATAAGTTAGTTTGTTTGTCTTTTTGCATTGTCGTCTTGTAATATTTATTTATATATTGTCTTAGACAAACTATTTTGCAGAACTTTGCACTTTTATTCTACCTTGTTTGCTACATTTTGCAATCCCCTAGTAAGTAATCACGACGAGAGGCAGTTTTCTCACTCAAATCAGGAGCGAGATCCTGTCTCTGGATAAAAATAAAATAAAACTCAAACATTGGAATTAAAGCAGACTTACTATAAGCTTAAAACAGTCAGCCGAACTTATAAATGACAAAATGCATACTTTTTACCGCAAATTATTCGTAAGTACATATTTGCCATAATTTAAATAGGCCAAACAATTAGGATATCCTTCTATTCGATGTTATCACTGATTTAAACAAACCTGGTTGATAAAATATGAGATGAGGACTCGAGTTTTTCAAGCCAAATTTTTGGAAGCCATCCTAACGTTTAATTTTTATACTTAAAACTGCATTAAAGACTAGAAATGAGGGTAAGTTAATAGATGTTTTTGATTCAAACTTCATTCCTCTGAGAAAATACTAAGAATAGAAATCTAAATTAGAATAAATAAATGTGGGAATGCCGAGTACATAAATCTTGCGAATGTCAAGTCTTTTTCTTGTCGTTTGAGGTTATTTGTTTTCGTTTTAAAATTTTGTTCTTGCAATGCTTTGGTGTTTGCCAATTATATGGTTATGAACACTCAGAACATCTCAAGTACAGAGCATTACAAAAAACATAAAGACTCAATTCCGTTTATGAATGAAATTCGCGTTATAACATTATTCAAATTAATTTAATGAGTGAATCTACTCAAATAATTACTATTACAAGACTCGCACGCATTTTAATTAAGCATCATTTAAACCTACTGATGTGTAAACTGTGCACTGCATAAGTGGGGAAACTATCACGCTGTAGTCGTATGTTGCAATTTTAAATTCTTTACTTCCCCATGTCAATAGTTGAATCAGTGTATTACTAGTTTTACATAATTACATTTACGTGACGTGAGCAATGGGAAATTTTAACTTACATAACTGAAATAGGAGAGTGAAGCGGACAATAGTGCGCTAATGTTATTCGGGTTGAGAGTTATTACCGATGCCATTAGCTTGTTTTGTTCTATTTTCTCAACGTGCATTTTATAGTGCCAATAATGGACGTGATCATGAGTTTTAGTTTGATGCGATAATCTGGCGGTGGTTATGCTGCATGATAGAGTATTACAACCTTTACTCGATGACAAAAATTTAATTAGAGCATAAAATCCAAATTACCACTACGTTAATTAAATGCAACTACCTTTTCACAATATAAATGGTGCAATTTTTATATGGAGATGATGGTAAAGTTGTGATTACCCTTATATGTTAAACTAATATAGACCGTAGTGGCTTATATTACTTTTATTGACAAGATCTGTCAAGTCGGATTGACACCACTTTTACTGCTTTAACCACTTTTTATTGTAAAGAAGGCATTATTGAAAGTGAGAACCTTAAATAAGTGTAATACAGCTTATAATAGAAAATTACAAAATAAAATTAAGTGCAGCAGCTACAAAGCAAAGTATTTCTTGGAATCACCTCAACATATACATATGCATAACACCAAAGAATGACAAAGTAACAAAAATGAGCTAATTTTACTAAAGTTGTAACATTGTGTGTTAGTAGAAATTCTATTAAACAAAATTTTGCTGGCTGAACGGTAGCGAAGCCTGTTATTCGAGGGGCTAAAGAAGTTTTATTCATGTCTTTTTCTCTGACCACGATATCTCGAGAACAAGTGACATATTTCTATATAAAGGATATCGAGTTTGATGACAGTATAAGCTATTCCACGGGATTTGGCTTAGTAAGACATGTAGCCTAACGAACTGAGCCGTAGACTTGACATTTTGTATGTGTCTACTCTACATTTGGTGTGGCGTAATTCTACCTTGTTGTTGTACCTTGTAGAACTTTTATGTAAAACGTTAGAAATAATTATATCTTTTTGAATATTAAAATAGATAAAGGTGAACCGAAGTAGTACAACACATTGTTGTTAGAAATGAAATGGTTGATCGAAATAGGTACCAAACCTTACGTTGGCAATTTTCAGGCTTTAGTGTTGAGCATTTCTATCTAATAAAGTATAAAATTTCAAACCTAAAAGAATATATTTCAAACATCTGCAAAAGAATAACAAAAGTTCAAAACCTTTTTGAAGTAAGTAGTAATAATTGTTATAACTTACATGTTCATACATGTTTTAAGTCATGCATACGTATAAAATTAAATATAAAAACAAAAAACTTGTTTCCAAGCTTAAAAATCAATTTCGTCCTAAATACAATTTAAATTGTGTAGTTTCCAAACAACCTCGTCTCAACGTATACTATTATTGAACACTAGTATTATGTAAACTGGAATATTGAGTAATTTTTGGAATTTTGTATTCAATCTTAGAGACAGAAAAATGAAATTTTGGTTTATAATTAGAATAGGATTGCCATAGTTGCTGTAAATGTAAATTTACATTATTGTAATAATAAGCAAGATAGTTATAATTTATTGTGTTATAGAAAATCATATTAAAATTAATGAGTGTAAACCATTACAAAGAGACGAGTTGGTATTCAACTGACTAGTTGATTGGGTAATACTGTCTGAGATAACACATGTTGGTAGTAATCAACTAATTTAATCTCTTATAAGATTAACAATTGAAATTTGGACTTAGAAACATTTCGGACAGACCAATAGTAAAACGTATATCGAATCCGCAAAAGAAGCATTGATTGAACAAAGCTTCATTTTGATTATAGACTCTTTGCACGAATGGTGACACTCGCAAATATCCCCTCTCGGGTTAAAGGCTTATAAATATCTTAAACAAAAGAAAAGATTCATAAATGTCACCTGTCAGATATAACGTTAGGAATCTTCAAGTGGACGGCTATTATGAAAGTGTTTCCTTAATGTTGAACTCTATAATGAATGGCGACACTCTGACCTCTCATATCTCCGATCAAAAATAACCATACTGAATAAAAAAATCTTTTTTAATAAATGAAACTACCATTAAAAATCAAGGAATTATTTAAAGAATGTAAATGAATTTTCACTTTAATCTGTAACATTTAAAATTGTTAAGGACGTTTGAAGTGCAATAATTTTTGTCAACAAACAATCTATATTTAATTAGGTTTTCATCAGCAATGTTTTAATGTTCAAAACGTGTAATTAAAGCTGTCAAATAAAAAATTTTAAAGTGATTCGGTCTGACTACTATTTTTACAGTTGCCTGCCTCCTATGATGGTACGAGTTACCTTAGTTGTGTGATGGTCATAAAACATGCCCAAGGTACCATTTTGCGTATGATATTGCTATCCCTTCAATACATTGAAACTAAACGCAGACACAGATAGTTTTCATTATACATGTATAATGAAATTACAAATTTAGCAATGCAATTACATTGAAAGCCTTTCAGTATGATTCAATAAATTTTGGTTCAATCATTATATTAAAGAGTTATTCCCTAATAATGTAATTTATTGCATACCTGTTAAATAAAATATTGTTAAATATTTTAGAACTAAGGCACATTGTGTTTAAACAATACAGTTATTGCTGTAGAAATAAAATGACCGGAAAAATAATTTTTTACGAAAAAAACATAGTAGTATAAATTTAGTTTAAATTAATTAAATTCAATTAAAATTATTATTTTTATTTATTTATTTACATAATAAAATGTATTATTTTAACATTTAAAAATATAATTCGACCTTTTTAACTAAAAACGTCGTTATTTTAAAGTTAGCATTAGTTTCACGTACTTGATGTATTTGCTGAAATCAAGAAATAAGTTTGATGAAATAATTCATATCAATATAGTATGAAAAAATATTAGTAACGTCATAAAAATTAAGATGAATAAAAAATAAGATTATCATCATAATCATTTAACGTTAAAACTTTTATAAATGTTTTGACGTTTACATTATAATATGAGAAAGTTGATTTTGCATTACTTTAGGTCCATATGTCTACATTACATCGAGAACGTATGATTTTTAGTTGAAATATGTCTAGTACTTATACGTTTAGTTAAATATAACTCTGTAACAAATAAACTAATGAAAACTAGAACCGTATGGTTATTGTTTAACTTGGATAAGTAACTTGCTAAATCTTAACAAATTCTTTGTAAATAGCAGAGATTTAATAAAATTAGAATTTATTACATTGATTAGTTCAATGGTAGTATTTAATGATATTATTAACGGGGGGGGGGGGTTTTCACGGAGAGAAAACAGTAAATAAGAATAAATGATGTTGTGGTGAACACTATCCACAACACAAACTTTCAAAAAGACGTACAGTCGTTGATTTTAAACGAAAGAGGATTCTATGTTCCTTTTGAAGAATATGGTTGAATAATATGGCACTGTTTCTTATATTAAGTCTATCATAATCCTAAACCTAAAAATTCAATTTGGAATATTCTGGAACCTATATAATAATATACGAAATTTAGTCTTATTATGGTAAATCAGTAAGCTCTTGTTTTACAAAAAAAAAAATACTTGTACAATATTTAGTAGTAATTTACAACTTTTGACCTAAATAAATCATGAAACACACTATAAAAATAAATAATAAGCAAGAGAAAAACAAATATTTATAACAGTTTCAAAAGTAGTGCAATATATTTAAATTGATTCAGTCTTGGATAGATACAAAAGAAAATTTAATTTAGAAAATCTTATACACCCTTTAAAATAAGAAATTTAGACTTAAAATCATTATGATTTTAGTTGTTATATTTTACAAAATGTATGTTGATAATAACAATTGAAGTACTATAACATCCTGCTTACAAGGGGAACAGTACGAGTTAAAATAATACATGTAACATGTTTAAAATTTCCATTGTATAAAGATAAACTCGTAATATATTTATTTAGTAATGCATTCAAAGGGTTAAGCATTTTGATCTTAAATAACCTTAAAATAAAATTTTATGTTTGTGGGAAGGGAACTATTTGTTTGGAAAGATCAATTGAAAAGAAGAGGAAGTAATTTACTGGAGAAAAGAATCCACACACTTCCGGAAAAACTTTCAGTGGTTGGTTTTAAGAGCAAAGGGCGGAAGCTGGGATCCTCTTGTTGCATTGTGGTGGAATAATAATATGGAATTGTTTTTTATTCCCAGTCCAGTATTACAACACGATACTAAATTGTTTAGTTTTTCGCATAACATGGGAATAGTTATATGAAATTGTTTCTCACTCTCAGGTCTGTATCTCAACGGGATACTCAATCGTTAAGTTTTTTTAATATATTTTACAAATAATAATATTACATTATTTCTGATTCTCATTTAATATCACATCGCGATACTGAATCGTATAGTTTCTGTCCATGTATGTTTCCTAAGCCAGAGGACTCCTTATCCTAAGTCGAAAATGATGTAAGAAATTTATTTACAAATAGCATCTAGTGATAAAACTAAAATAGAAGTTCTTTAAAATTAATTTTGCCAATCCGTTTAAAACACGAATAATTGTGAAATGCCAATTTAAGGTGTTGAAATAAACAAATTATATTTTCAGGTAAATTTATTTCAATTATAAATCAAATATTTAGGCATAGAGCTACATTTTTGTGGGCCAGAACATGTGAAATCGTAATTATTGTTTTTTAATCATAATTCGTGATGAATTATTTTAATTTTCAAACATGCACGTAATCATATTTTTAATTTTAAATTTTTTATTTTGAACATAACTATTACGATATTTAGTTTCAGTCACGAGCACAAGCTGAACAAACAGTCCTCAGTCACCGCTGGTGTGTGACAAAGCAGAAATCAAAGTACACAACGCGCCAAACGTTACATTAAACCTCAATGTAAACCGGGGTCACCTGATAGCGGAATCGACAAGGCCGGAAGTAGCTGCGGTCATGGCTGTCTGTATCCGGATCAATACCGGAAGTGAACCAGTGTTGTGCCTCTGTGTGCTTTGTTGAAAGTTCAGCGCTTTTCAGCTCTTCCTACTTTTATTTTATTTTTTACAACGGTTTTTAAAGACATATAATGCTATATTTTAAGCGAGATATTAATGTCGAATTTTTTTTATTTTAAAAATATACATGAAATTAATATACAATACAACATGATCCTATCTTATACGCAGTCAAAAAATTTTTGCTGATAAAAAATACTGTCTCCACTCGGGATAGAACCTGCATTTCTATTTGTTCGGTGAACATGCAATATATATTTTTACTTAAACTGTTTTATATTAATTATGTACAATTCTTTCTATAAATAATAATAATTTTTTTGGGCAATACTATTAATCTAAATAATTATATTTTTGAACTCATGTTAAATGTAGAAAAAGTCAGACATCTCCGAAATTCACTAAACAAACTATATTTATCCTTAATTCACTGATTTATATTAAAATGTAATGTTTAAATTTAGACTAAAATGATTTAACCTCGTCTTATATATCCTGATAGGATTATAAAGTTTTTATTATACTCTCATGATTTAAAGCCTACCTTTTAAGCGTAATAAATGTAGTAAGTCACAAAAACCGCGGCAGATTTCAACTTTTTTCTAATTGAATATTTACTATACTAAACAACAGAAGAGTTTTATATTGGAGCTATTTTACAGAGCAAAAAATATAAACGAAGTACCAGTGTACAATGCAAGAGATTATCGCAAAAACAAGGCCACTTGATCACAGAGTACCCGCAGAGAGTTTCTCTATTCTACAGCGGTCGGTGTAAAACTGGCCAACCCTAAGCCCTTGAGACGCGCCTCAGCTTTAGGGCCACCTTTACGGTCGACATTGCTGCAGATTTAACGCTGCCTTATCCTACACTCTGCTTCAAGGATCTGCATTTATCTTTAATCTTGAATCTAGAAAATCTGTTGTCTATAATTATACAACGAATACAATTGTATCACACATTATACAGAAGAACCCTTTGTCAAACGATATTTAAGAATGTAAAGTTATTATATTTGATATATTTAAAATGTACTTTACTCAATGTTTGAAGGTCTGAACTTGGTTTTGTCCGCAATGACAAAACCGGTTCTTAAACACAGTTCGGAATTCAAGAGCGAAATATCAAAAAGGGGAGTTTGGTTTAATCTAAACAAAAGCAACTTAACAGTTATCACATGATTATAATTTTATACTCTTTTTGAAACTGATACTTATAATGGATCGGTTCCTTATGCCTAAGCATTAAGATGAATTACCAACTCTACATTTTATTTGAATACAGAATTAAACAAATAAAAGGTAATGTTAATCCCCGCCAAACGTCTTTTTAACAATCATACACAATGAAGTCTTCTTTATAGATAATCGAAACTTAAGCTTTTAGCCTATTGTGAAACGTGAAAAAACATTTCTCTTAATACAAGTGCCCCTAAACTCTATCCCTCGTAACATAATTAGAAAGGCATAACCTAAAAATTGGGGTACTGTAACGTTTTTGAAAACAGTAAAGGTTAACTCAATTCCATTTTGAGATGAAAGGTAATTTCTACTTGAGCACTTATTTGATTTGAATTAACGTCAACTCTTAGTAAAAATTCTTACACTTGAAAGTACATTTATTATTAAAATACATTATATGACCTTATTAGAATTTTCCCAAGGAGATATAAGCACTTGATATTCCTTTACTAAATAAAAACACGCATCCCCAACTGTAGGATTAAATATTGATGGATTGTTACACAGCGATACTACCACACATCAGCTTACATAACGGAAAACTTAAACTCTTTTAAAAAACTCGTCAGTTAACATCTTTATTTTAGTTATGTAAATCTCAAAACATAAAAATAACTATATTATATACGATTACATCCTTTAAATTTTGGTATTAGAGAAACGATGTAACCCGTGTTGTCGACTGAGTGCCAGATTTGTATACTAAAAGATAGCCTTGTTGAAGCGCTAATTGATTTGGTATCAGTAACATGTAAGAGGGCATTAATTTACAAGTAGTAACGCCCATGTTAATGACGCGTTGTTCCACTGTTATTTAATGACACAATAGTTATTATCAAAGTTGTTTTGGTATTTAATCTGTATCCTAAGTAATCGAATAATACAGCTCGTCCAGGGAGATAATATTAATATCTGCTTTTTCACTAGAGAAAACGTAATAGGATCGTAAAAGTGCATAGTTTTAACAAGCAGTTTTACTGATGTTAAATTGTTTCATTATTGGAAGTTTAAGCAAATATTCATTTATGTATTAGCTGAGTTTTAGTGAATACCATAATTTTTCAAGTTTAAACAAATTAAATTCTTTCTGACAGTGTGTTTGGAGGATATGTCGAGAGTAAATTGACTTATAGATATGGAAATTTACATGAACCTTCATTTAATATCGAGTTCAATGAAGGTCCATGTCAATGCATGAGGTTTGGCTGAGAATTAGGGGAATATTTGCGAGCTTGTCCTTTAGGTAACCATGATTTCAACCAGAAAGTCACAGAAAACAAATTTGTTGAAGTAAAATAATTGTTATTTTTCATTTGGTCACGAAACATCCGTAACGCATATGGCGCACCTATACGTAAGATACATCGGGACCATTTCTTATTTAAATTTTAAATTATTAATAACACTAATTTCTACACAAACAAAGTTTAATTCTACGACAGTGCATGTCCATCCATGGGATTTGGCTAGGCGTTATGGAAGTATGTCACTTTCTCTAGGCTGACAAAATTTATCTTAAGTCTGCCAGGACGATGCTAACATTTGTGTTTGTCCTCAGGATATATCAATATTGAAATGGGCTGTAGGGTTGAAGTTTTCCATGTACTTCACTGAAACCTTTTATACGATACGTAGTGTGGTGCACTCCGACCTTGTGTAGGAGGATTGTTTTTTTTTTTTTAATGGTCAATTAGTTATCACCTATACAATTCAATAATTATTAAGAATCTGGATCGAGTGATCGAAATAAATACAGACCAGACTCCATATAAATTATTTGAATTCTATCTTATCTTTGTTATACAGATACTTAATGATCCTAAATAAGTCGTTAGATTAATTATTGATCTTCGAGGTTATTTACTTACCTGATGATCAATAGCCTGATGAAGTTGCTACAAACCTCAATATTAAAGCTTTAAAAAAGCAGACCTTTACATGTACTTTTTAAAGAGTGTCAAACAAGCGTGTTTGATAGGTTGAAGAGTTGCTGTGTAATGCAAATCGGGGAAAACGGAGGTAGATCGAGACAGGGTATTGAGTTTCTTAACGAGAGCTTCACAAACATATCTTCTTGCATATTACAGAGCCCTAATTCTCTGTTGAATTGTGCTTTACAAATATGGTGGATTGGAAATACAAATACAGAAATGTTTCTAGCATTTATTTCTTATTTCTAGGATTATAACTTCTTTAAACGTAAAAGTACTTTATATGATATAAAGTGTGTAAATGATGTGAAATAGTTTATTTTACATTGAAATTGTACTTTTTATATTTATATTCTAATTATTTATAGTATTATTAATAATTCTGTATATATTCCCTTTTAATAGCATATTTGAAATTATAACTCAATTGAAATTCAAAGGTAAAAAATGGATTAAAATAATCGTTTAATAAGGTTAATAAGATACATTTTAAAACACCTTACACATTTAGTTGCTTAAAATTGAAACGCTAATATAACCCAAGAATAAATATTATTTCTTTATGTGCACGATATTTTTTAAACAGAAGTTTTGCTTAACTTATTCAACGGAACATACAAGATCAGGTTGTACCAACATCTAAGAACAGATAGTGATCATCTGGGAACTGTTAAATATTCATATAGTCGCGTAATACAGGACACGAGGGTGTGTAGCTTTGGGAGCGGTACATTATATACTTTTGCCTTTATAAATATTCACTCAATATGCAATATTTACTGTGAACAAAAAAGCTGTGATGTAACTAAGTTTTAAATTGGCATATATACTATTTTCTGAATTTATTTTACAAAAAGAACATAATATAGACAAAGCACAGATATATTACAGGTTACGTGCAGCGCAATTCTTATACCGTAATTTGAATTTTAGTTATAAAATGTTGTGATAAGTTTAGTAATGTTAATTAAATATAACACTAATTTATAATATGAGCAGATAAAGTAAGTGTTTCAGACATTTTGTTTTTAATTTCTATTACTTTAATTGGTTGGCTGAGCAGTACAAAGGTAATTTATAAATCGAAATTAAAATAAACTTTACAAAATAATTCCTTTAGCTTATACTCACGACGAGATAGAAACTAAAACTAGGAACTAGTAAAATGGGCAATATTAAACATTCAAAAGAAGAAAAACGATAGTACGATCCTCGCTGCTTGGGGTAATATCTATCGTAATCGTTAATGTTAGGGACAACGTCCTCCGTGAGCATCTAACTAAACGCTATAATTTTGCTAATTTTTTGCTAGTGTAAAAAGACTCTACTATCGTATTTAAGTTTTAGGTTGTACTTGTTTGCCTTTTATTTCCAAATATATTACAGCACACGGTTTCCTAAAATGTACTAAAACTAAAGAGGGAAATTGTTTCTATCACAGTTTTACTAAAGTAAAAGTTTTATTCCGGCCCAGAGTACCGTGAATCTCGAGTGAGAGAAATGGAGACCCAAACAATGTCATATGAGAAAATAAATAAAATGAATCAATCATTTATTTTAAAATAATTACTTATAAAATCGTTCGATCGACCAGTGACCCTAGGGTCTCCAGCTCCCGAAAATTTACTGAGACTATTAGAGGAGATGGAATGTGTCAAAGAAGTGCCTCACCAAGAGAAGTTGTCTTTCATCACGAGTACCGCCACATGAGGAGTCCCTGGACCAGGCGCACGAGATAGAGAGAGACGAGACAGAGAGAGTTCCAGGGGGGGCTCCATAGGTCCACTGACGGATAGTCCACGTTTTGAGGGAGATCATACACTTTAGCACAATCAACGAGGCACATAAAGGGTAAACAAGGGATAAAAAACATAGGAAAAACAATAATGGAAAATGGTGAGCTACAGAGGGTGAGATTGGGTAATGAGAAGATAAGTGAATGTGTGCAGATACACAATGAGAGAATCTTTGGACACAGTATTAAACAATGAAAATCTTCAATATGGTGGCTATTATATTTGGGTAAAATGTTTATCTCAAGTTTTTCCTAAGACAAATTGACAATTTTCATAATAATACTATGTTATTCCAAACCAAATTTATTCTTACTCGTTTTTATGTACATTTTCAAGTTTCAAGATTGTGTCAGTTTAAAGTTATAGAAGTTTACAATTGAACTGTTATAAGTGAATATGTTCACAAACATAAGTTTAGATGCAATGCAGCTAAATCAAGCCCTTTCAGATGTATATGGTTGTAATTTTGTTTTAATAACGTTTGAAGATTATCGACTTTCTAAATGTGTTAAAGAGTTTTGATTTTATCTTATAAGGTAGGCCGAACACACATGTAAAGTAATAATACCTGAGTCGGAGTAGATGTTTATTTATTTGCGCCTCATTATAAGACGCCCATTACATATGTCTCACACTACTGCGTTTCTGGGTAGAAAAGTCAAAGTTTATTTTGTTCCATTCTTTCACCAAAAATGGTATTTATAGTGACGTGAAATGAAATTACCACCTAAATTGATTCTAACGTCAATAATAATTAAATATAGTATTATATTTATTAACAAAATGCCACTTAAGGAGTTGTCTGTCCAATGTACTGTGAATTATATGCAAATCGTTTATGAATGTAGTAGCCCATATATAATAATATAATAATTTCACTTCGATTCTCCGTTTAGGTATTATTTTATTGCTTTCTCAAAAACAATTTAATCGATATCCCCAATTACAGGGTTAGGCAAATACCAACTTCCAATTTAAGAGCAAATATTACTCTCTTTGTAATTTATAGTGTATTTTTATAATATGAAAGGTAGACATAACGTTACCAAGGAAGAAGAAATACCAAATAAGATCTATAAAACCAGTAAAATTGGGGGAGAAAATAAACATCATTCAATGACTTAGTGAATCAAAACTCAATTTCAATACACTCAGTTTTGAATACAACACAACAAATGTTACCTTAATGACTTATACACAAATACTAATCCAAGTAGAACAATTAATTCATTTTTATGTTAGGACAAATCCTTTATAAATAGACACTACATAAACGAAACACCTGTTTAAAGTTTTTTCCGTTTATTTGTGCATTTTGACAATTTGAGAATTTCATAACAACATGTTTTAAAAACGTAATAAACGGGTGGGGCAGAGTGGACTCCCTGATTTGATCGGTTAACTGTATAAAAACCATACAAGATTATTACAAAAGCTTTTTATTTATGAAATCTACATACAATGCCATTTATTTTTGATTAAGTTTTAAAAATTATATCGTCCAGGTGACGACCTTGACGAGCGATGCACATATTCAGCCGTTCAATGAAGTTTTCAAAAACTCTACGCAGCATATCTGGCGTTATTCCAGTGATAACATCAACAATTGCTTCCTTAAGGGCTTCCAAGGTCCTTGGTCGAACTTTGTAAACCTCAAATTTGAGGTAACCCCAAAGAAAATAATCGCATGGGCTTAGATCGGGGGAGCGAGGAGGCCATGAAACGTCCCCTCGTGATGAGATCAAGCGGCCGGGAAACCGTTCTTGCAGAAGTTGGCGAGAGCGACGGGCGGTATGAGCCGTGGCACCATCCTGTTGAAACCAAAAGGCTTCCATATTATTTTCCTCACCATACTCTTCAATTCTGGGGAAGAAAAAGTTCTCCAACATCTCACAATAGCGTACAGCGTTCACAGTAACGGTTGCACCTTCCGATTCAAAAAAAGTAGGGGCCAATTATGCCTATGGAGGACACAGCACACCACACAGTCACTTTTGGTGAATGAAGAGGTTTTTGATGAAGAGTTCGTGGGTTTTCAGCTGCCCAGTAACGAAAGTTTTGCTTTATGTGAAAATGTCCCTCATCACTAGATTACAGAATAGTGCCGGGTTGTAAAGAAGCCAATATTGCATTGCAAGCATCTGTACGTTTAACAAAATCTGCTGGCATCAATTCTTGAACAACCATTATCTTATACGGGTGTAAATGAAGGTCTGAGTGTAAAATTTGCCTCACCGTTCTGGCCGACATTCCAAGAGCAGCAGCATGTTTCCGCGCAGAGCGCGATAGAGATTGTTCAATAGACGCTCTCACCGCCATTATGTTCTCTGGTGTCCTCACACTCTTTGGTTGTGCGACTGGTTTTCTAGGCAGTGCAGATCCTGTCACCCGTACACTTGTAATCCATTTCCTTATGGTTTTAGCATCAGGAACACTATCATGACGATTCAAACCAAACCGTCTACGAAATGCATGCTGGGTCGCCACCACACTATCCTTATTTTTAAAGAACGTCTCGACTACAAAACCACGATGCTCGCCAGTCCACGGCATGGTGACTACTAAAAATGGCGTCTTTCCCCCCACCAAATGAAACCACTCCCACTCCGCTAACTCGCGCGCGCACTCTTCGGCGACTGATTGAAACTAGGGAGTCCACTCTGCCCCACCCTGTAGTTGTGTATTATAATTTTTAGCATGAGATAACATAAGTGATTGCAGGTAAAACACGTATAGTCGTCCTTTAACCTTTGTCGATCTGTTCCCGGCTAAGTCATGAACTGAATGAAAACCATCATCACCATCATGATGAAGCTGGCAACCTGCAAACATACAATACTTGTTAATCTACTGCAGTAGTATGATATATCTTCAGTAAATATTTTTCTTCAAAATTATGTTATCATTACTTGATTTTACTAACCCAAAATATTTTTATGAAAAGTATATAAATAAAAATAGTAAAATAATATGAGTAAAGATGAGAAAGTTATTTTATTATATTATTATTTTTAAATAAGTATTGATTTCAAATTACAAAACTTGCCCTAGTTTATAGAATACCAGTATCACGAATAAATATAAAATGTTTAAGGTTTTTCCAATTGAGCATTGCCTTAAACATATTTTTAAACTATAATTTAATACATACGAAATGTTAAGTTGTGCAGTGTATTGTTGTAAAAAACATGCAGTCTTTTTAAATCCTTTTGAAGCTTTGAAGCTTCATATACAAAATAAAAAAATAAAATTCATATAAATAATGTTCATATAAAAATGATTACAATTTTGGTGTTCCACATTTAAAATATTTCTTTTTAGTATTTATTAGTTTTTCATATGATACAAATGTTTTTATTGTATTAAAATATGCAATAATTTACTACTATCTATTCGATTTAAGGGGACTCGGATGGGCAAAACATTTTTTTTACCGAAAATTGTTTTTTTTGTGATTTTGTATTCCCTGTTTCATTCTTTTTCAGAAAATACTTCACTTAAGATTTTCTGATGGTTAGTTCTTTTTTTATAGCTGTATTTCTAAAGAATTGCAAAGAGATTTTGACGTGCAAGTACCAGAGAGCGATGGCCAATAAGGAGGCCTATGATCATAAAGATCATTTCCACCTGCCTAAAGTGGTAATGGACAAAATAAAACCAATATTTAGGGACTTGGCTTCACCAGACCTTCTAAGGAAATGTTTACACGGAGGTACACAAAACCCCAATGAATCCGTCAACAACATAATTTGGTCTCGACTTCCTAAAAAATACATTTATGCTAAGGTCAACCCTTGAACTAGGTGTATATGAGGCTGTTGCTTGCTTCAATCAAGGTAATATTGTGAGATGTTTAGCTTTAACAATTAGGCTACAAGCCTGGCAACAATTTGGTCAGACAAATGAAACAGAAAGATGAGATCCGAATCCTACAAGCAGAAAATGCCATCGAGGAATAAGAAAAGAAGTGCCGGCAGAGGGCAAAATTAACCAAATTAAGACTGGAAGAGTTGCTTGAGGAAGAAGAGGATCCAGATAACCCAGCATATGCCCCTGGACACTATTAACTGTAGTTTATTTTTGTATTTTTATAGAGTTGGTTACAATGAACTTCAAATGCGTTTTCTGTAAAACTATGTTTTTTATTCGATAGGTACACTTTTCTCAAGAACTATTATAGGTAGCCTGTTGATTCTTTTTTTAATTTGTTCCCTAAGTAATAATCTACATTTTGAATACATATTATTGCGTTATGTTCAGTACTTAATTTTATACATCAGAGTAAATTGTAATTTTTTATGATATTTTTTGCATAAAAAGAAAAAAATGTCACACGTTTATATGAAAAGATTTTTCATAACCCTGTATTCAAAATGTTAAGAAAAGTACAAGGAGCAGAATAAAAAAAGAATTAACTGGCTATAGTTTTTAAGAATATGGTACCTAAAATTCATCAAATTAACATTGCGGGGATAGGCCCATTCGACTCCCTTTAAATTGAATATAAATTTTAATATAAACTGAGGGACTCCAGTTTTTACGTAAGATATTCCAAACTGGTGGGTTTTTTTTTTACCGAAGTAGGGTTTTTTACCGGAGCAACGATCAACGATTGTATTTCACCTATTGTGACGAAGATATAATTATACAAAAATTTATATGATTAAAAATGTTCCTACACGTGCAAAACCTGATATAAGAATCAGGGTATACTATGATTAATGAAACATATCTACCTAATGTTTGTCTGCTGAAGTTGAAAATGTCCATAGTACTAAATAGTATAGGGGCTTTAAATTGTAAAATTGCATTAGCAGTCGCCATTATCACATATTAAGTAATGAATATTAAATGTCAAAGGATTACATAGAAAAATATCCTAATTTTGAAGTGAAAAATATTATTAGGTGGTTATTATTACACTGTCTTTAGGAAAGTGTTAAATAATACAATATGCGGGATTTGTTTACCAATGAACACAAATCAGAGTTGGATGCAAAATAAAATTTATTAATTTCTTATGTTATGAAAGTAAATAATGCTCTGTTGAACATCCTCCAACAAAATTACGGGGTGATATTATTTTTTTATGAACCAACCAATCATTTCTAAATATTTCCTGGAACAAAAGGGCTCTGTTTACAGGGAAAATCTACATTTTTAAGCTTCTAAATGATATTTATCTATAGAGTATAGAGAGTGAAGTACAATTAAAGTTATCTCAAAATGGTGTATTGAAATAATTTTGTACTGTAGGTTGATATAGCGTGCTTCCTATGCTATAATTATATATAATACTAATACTATACCTACCCAATGTGTGTACAAAATTTGAGAACTATAAGAAGGAAATAAGTATTCTTCTTATAACACGAACGCGTAGGAAGAAAATTATACATAATTCTGAACTAATACATTATAATTGGAAATAATCATTAACAATAAATATAACTTACAGAAGTGATGAAGGAGTTGTCAACTGAGAAGAAGTCAGCTGTTGTGAGATCCGTGGGTGTGTGAGCCAGTTCCAGCATAAACACTTCCAGCTGGAAATTTTATATTTAATAAGAAAACATTTGATATTTTAGTTCCAGTACTCAATGTTTGCTATAGTTACATCTCTTGGACACACCTTGAGATTTGTACTCAACACAATTATTCATTCATACTATATTTATGAATACTAATATTGCCCTGTGTAAGCCAAATAGACAACACTAGTAGCGTCAGTATAAAAAATTTAACCATAAGAATCTCTTGTGTGTTGGATCTCTACCTGTGAATAACTCTTTAACTCCCATTGCATCAGAGAATATATCTAAAATCTCTAAATATTTCTCAGTAATCAATATTTGAATATTCGTATATTACTAATTGTCGCTTTACAAACAATTTTCCATAATATAGGTTATGTAATGTTTTCTCATATAAGTAGTTGTAAGAGTAATATTTAATAAAAAAATGACTTTTGACGTTTCTAGCAAATTAATACTAATAAGACTCATACAACTAAAAACATTTATATATATATATATATATATATATATACAGTATGGTAAAAAAGTCCCGGAACGGTTTAATATATTTTTTACCAATATAGATAAAGTAATGAGACTTGGTATATCAATAATAGCCATAAATGTCTAGTTTTTTTAAGGTATTAAAACTTTGTTTATCCCTTATGGGGGACGGCCCACGAGGAGTCAGAAAAAATTCTTAAATAGCAGCATAGGTCGAGTTTTATATCAAATTAAAGGTCTTAGTTAGTAGAACACATGAGGTCCGGTTTGCGGCAATGTCTAATAACTAAGACCTTTACTTTGATATAAAACTCGACCTATGCTGCTATTTAAGAATTTTTGAATTTTGATATATATATATATATATAAAAGAACAAACAATTTACACAAAACATTCCAGATAATAGACAATTATGTATTTAAAATATATAAATACAAAATCAAAAGTCTCTACTAAACATGAGTATTAAATAATAAAATACCAGATAAGACCTAAATTATACGTACAATAAATAGCCGCTCTATAATTAACACTCACACTACCGAGTAACAAAACCAAAGATACCAAAAGCGCAGTCAATAAAACTATTGTATGAATAGGAACAAGAAATTACAAATGTACTTAAACTATTGCTAGTTGTGGGGCCACTTTCTGAACATTATCGCTGCCTATATCACTCGAGGAGCTGGAAATGTAACTTCTGTCTACGCGTTTGTCGCTGTGTTTACTCAATTTCCAGAGAACGTATTGAGATGTGGATGTTATGAATTAAACTATATTGCTAGTTGGCTGAACATTATCGATGCCTACATCACTCGAGGAGCTGAAAATGTAACTTCTGTCTACGCGTTTGTCGCTGTGTTCACTCAATATCCAGAGAACGTATTGAGATGTAGATGTTATGAATTAAACTATATTGCCAGTTGGCTGAACATTATCGATGCCTACATCACTCGAGGAGCTGAAATTGTAACTTCTGTCTACGCGTTTGTCGCTGTGTTCACTCAATATCCAGAGAACGTATTGAGATGTAGATGTTATGAATTAAACTATATTGCCAGTTGGCTGAACATTATCGATGCCTACATCACTCGAGGAGCTGAAATTGTAACTTCTGTCTACGCGTTTGTCGCTGTGTTCACTCAATATCCAGAGAACGTATTGAGATGTAGATGTTATGAATTAAACTATATTGCCAGTTGGCTGAACATTATCGATGCCTACATCACTCGAGGAGCTGAAAATGTAACTTCTGTCTACGCGTTTGTCGCTGTATTCACTCAATATCCAGAGAACGTATTGAGATGTGGATGTTATGAATTAAACTATATTGCTAGTTGGCCGAACATTATCGATGCCTACATCACTCGAGGAGCTGAAAATGTAACTTCTGTCTACGCGTTTTCGCTGTGTTCACTCAATATCCAGAGAACGTATTGAGATGTAGATGTTATGAATTAAACAATATCGCTACTTGGCTGAACATTATCGATGCCTACATCACTCGAGGAGCTGAAAATGTAACTTCTGTCTACGCGTTTGTCGCTGTGTTCACTCAATATCCAGAGAACGTATTGAGATGTGGATGTTATGAATTAAACAATATCGCTACTTGGCTGAACATTATCGATGCCTACATCACTCGAGGAGCTGAAAATGTAACTTCTGTCTACGCGTTTGTCGCTGTGTTCACTCAATATCCAGAGAACGTATTGAGATGTGGATGTTATGAATTAAACAATATTGCCAGTTGGCTGAACATTATCGATGCCTATATCACTCGAGGAGCTGGAAATGTAACTTCTGTCTACGCGTTTAGCGACACACAGCGACAACACTCAATATCCAGAGAACGTATTGAGATGTGGATGTTATGAATTAAACTAGTTGAAATTGCTTCAAGTCTTTACGATGATGTACATGATGGTGTATGTCACTGCAGATTTAGTGAACATTTTAAATGGTTCTTATCGGTTACCACAATGTAAAAGAAAACATTACAGACTAATAAACTTATAAACAAGATGATTTTAAAATGTGACATAATAACGCATGTAGCCTAATGAATTGATCTATAGATTTGAAATATAACAAGCTACATCACTGAAGCCTGTTACAAGATGGTTTGGGCTTCTCGTACCTTGTTTATACTTAAGTTATTCTTTTAGTACTGCACTGTCAGGAATATGGATTTTTGTTGTCATTCAATGTATTGATACAGATTTCATATTATTTTTTATCCATCCAGGCTTTATTTTAAGGCTCTTTTTGTTTAGATACAATTTATATTTCACATAATTAACTATTCTTTCTAACCATTATGCTGTCACACAACTAAACGGTACTTGTGGTCTCATACAAAATAGTAGCTCGTACTCAATTTATAGTCTCCTAAGGCCTTCCTGTCGTACCTTTAAGATTTTCATACTTATTTAGTTTACCTTCTCTTCCGCTTTTGCGCATAAATCCTTAATATTTCTAGAATAAAACTACAAACAATGGTTCATAATTTTCCATTATGCATTAAAACCCTATAAAGCCAATTTCACTCTATCAAGTGTACAACTGTACATGTCTAGGTTACACTGCTCACTAAAATTTAGACTTAAAACAATACTTGAAACCCTGCTTAAAAAAGGCTTCTTATACCTTCCATATAGTTAAGTATATTTAATCCGTTTTAATATTTTAGTATTAAAGACATCAGTAAATCTTAAATATAAATAAGTTTTTGGATATATAACACGTACCTACTGAGGTGAATATGGTTTAATATATGCTTAACCCAAAAAAATCGGGAATCAATGTGACAGATCGATTTAGTTGCTTTAAGGTAAAGCGTAAGTTAAGCTAACAAAAATAGTTTTCTACACTTATTCATGTTTCTCCTACTGCACTGAAATATTATTACTTATAAAATGAAGGTTTTAGTCTTCTAATGTCCTTCTATCTTAATAAGTATTTAGTAGCTTGTGAATAAATCCAAATACTAAAAAACATTCTACATTGAAATAAACATATAGTTTGTTTTTCTAAAGAAGAACCCTGACGTAGCCAGGTTCCGGCGACCTCTCTCACACGCTCAACATCTCACTTAAAACGTCACCGACATTAAGTATACACCTACATTACCTCGGAAATAATTTATACTGATTGGATAGTATTCGTCCTTGTATTCGAGTAAAAGAAAAATATTTTGTGTTATTGGGAATTATTGTAAAAAAGAACACGGTTTTCTGATTAAAATTAAAGCTTTCTCTTTTTAACTCATAATTATTCCAAACCTAATCATGGTAAAAACATTTATTGAACGCAATTTGTTGCATGTCTCTTGAAGAACGACACATCAAAAGTTGAGAGTTCTATGTTTAGTAACTAACGGTGTAATTATGTTTTTATGTAAACCCTTCCGTAATTGGTTATGAGTTATTATTTTGAGATATTAAAAATAATATAAATATAAAATATATCAATTTGGAAGGGTAATAGTGGTTCGAATATTTTTAATCGTTATAATATGTGGCAAAATTAGAATAATGCATTTCGAGGATTGAAATCTATTCTCTTGTTCGAGTGTCAAAGAGCTTGAGGCTAAAAGTTAAGCATGTACTAAAATTAAAATTATATATTAGTACGAGATGATGAACTTGGAGGACAACTAAATTTACCGATTCAGTGTAGAAACACGTTAGGTGCTTGATCCAATTACTTTGGAATCTCGGGTACGAATGGGCTTGAATATTTTGACTTATAACTTTTCAGTTGTTACCCAGGACTTCAGTGTGCTCATCGATACGTATTTCTTATATATTGTAACTGTTGTGCGTGATTCACGTTATTTAAAACACGGATTTTTGACACCTGATGAAGATGATGGATTCCAGTGCTCGAAACGTAGTGTTAATTTTTGGTAACACATAAAGAGCGCGAACACCACAAATCTCATTGTACTGTCAAGTTACCCATCGTCAAAAAAGAGCACAACAATTTAATATTTTTCCAAAATGTAAAAAATTTTAACTGTAGATCCAAACATTTAACAGATATTACAATATTAAGAGAATATTATTTTTATTACTCAAAATCTATTTTTAGCATTAAATTAGTATTTTATTTTATCATAAAATTTATAGCACAAAATGGCAGATTATTTTGAAGATCTACATTTCAGGAGGTTTAGTACATAGCCATCTTGTTTGAAGAATGAAGGATAATTTGAAAAATGAAGGAAACCGTGAACGCAGCCTAAATGCATTAGAATGTCCAGTATGGACTAGTAGTATAAGGGAGTCAGGCGAGGTTCACCTTGGTACTAGTTAACATACATGTAATGTATATCAGCCTTGAATGCTCTGGACAAACTAAAAACGAATATTAAAACGTAATAAATGTTAATAATATCTCAGTAACAAAAATTAATTTGTAAAAATGTTACGTACTTTCTTACGATGTTCAATTGAGTACTCCTTAGAGCTCATCCTCTTGTTTATCTCCCATGACAGTGATTCAACCTGAAAAATATAAAAATAATAAGAATATTTGCCCTCATAAAAAAAATTGTATACTTATATTGAATTTCTACATAAATATTTTTAGATAAAATAGCATATACATTTCTTTCTATTAGGAAAAGAAACTTATAAATTACAGCTAGTCCTGTAAGGACCTTTGCGCTGCTTCCGGAGTGACAGGGAGTGACAGGGTAATCTGGATGGATAAGGTAGGGGTAGGAACCGCCTCCTATCGAGATCCATGAGGAATAATTTAGGGCACGATTTGTGATGAGCCGCTAATAATAAAGACATGTCCCCTCGAAAGAAGGTAGCCTTTCCAGTCAAAAGAGGCAGGGGGTGGCATACCCTTATGTTGGGTCTAGCAAGAACCTCTGAGGTTAGGGAGCTAATCCCACCAACTCTAACAGTCATCTCCCGCAATAGACTAGATTATCGAATTACTCTTGCACCCCTCAATCTTGACATTTGCGATTTGTGATGAGCCGCTCCTGGTCATCCATAAGTTTCTAAGCTTTGAAAACATTGGGTTTTGTACAATGGTAGGTTCAACTGGATGGTATTACCCAGCCAGAAGTGATCCCTGCTGAGTTAGCATATACATAGCTCCCTTCAAATTTTTAACAGACATAAAGTGGTATTATTTTATATGACCCATAACTAATATTATATTATATTCTGTTTTGTCTTCAAAAAAACACATTACATTTTTTAAATAAGTAAAGTATTGCTTTTAGACTACTTGTTATCTTTCTTAGCAGAGTAAAGAACGTTATGTTTTTCGCATGTTAAAGTATTTAAGGTAGGTCTTCTATGATTTTGATCCATATCTTCTTGGCTTACTTCATATTTGTGTGTTTCTTTTGGTTGTTTCCTCCTTTTTCGAGCAAAAAGGTAGCGATCGGTAAATTGAACATGTGTTGACAAGTTTGAGCTTTATCAAACATTCTTTACATTCATCCGACGAACGTGTTTAGCAAAGAAGACTTCGGACGCTTCATAATAATAATAACAATCAATATGTTATAACATAAAACATTTTTGTGAAGAAAATGTATCGGAATCGTAAAATTTAGAAAGCTAAAATTTTCCATTCATTAAATTATGGTGTAGAGTGAATATTTACACGGCTGGAAACATCTTCGAGTAAAAATGTACAGTTTTAAATTGCCCTACCACAGACGGGGAGTATAGTATTAGTAAAAAGTATCTCTACAGAAAAATTAATGTCGTATTAATAAAATCCCTTTGTTTTAATTTGAACAGGTTTATGAATCTGAAAACCTCAGGACAAAGAAAAGAGGATATGCTATTGGGGATAGTAGATGTTTCATGGAATGCACTTAGAGTGTGATATAATAATATAGGTAAAATGAAAGACACATACACACACAGTTTCAAAATAAACAATGAATTGAAAAAAAATGTATTTGCAGTTGTATAATTTCTATAATTATAAAAGTGAACAAGAATGTTCTTTTTTTGATTATGAAGTAATAGCAATAAAGAATAAAATTTTTCTGATTTAAAGCACATCGTTGGATTTATCATGTGATTTCGAGTACCACAATATTTCTTAAAGGCAAACTATATATTAAAATAATATCACAACCTACAAAAATACTTTTTAAACTGCAACAAAGGCTCATATTGGCTTTAACATTCTCTCACCCGTTTTCTGTATCTAAAATTTGTGTGCGACATAATCAATTGTCAAATGTTACATATTTTAAATCCAAAACAACGTGCAAAATTGGAGTACTATGGAATGACCCCTACTATATATTTTGTGGCCTATTAGGATAAAATCATTAACTCATTCAAGAGGGAAAGTGCCATCCTGCTCAATAGTACATATTTTGTGGTATGTTGTTAGTCGTTACTATTTCCAGCTCATTATATACTTACACAATTCGAAATCTTTGATATTTTTCCTCCCAAGCAAAACAGTTCCGTGAAGATGTGACATTGCACCAATAATGCAAAGACAGGAGAATGATTCTCTATGCAATAAAACTCCTTATGCAGCCCGTAAATACTCCAGAATGCCGTTAAGCTTAGTAAGAAATTCAATAGTCCATGTTCTACCACATTTGCTGTGCGCATACAGAACATGTCGTCTATCTTCTGATTAAATCCAAGAATACTTCTCGTAGTTGCGAGTAACTCCAGTACATTGTCCGTTTCTTGTGCCTTTACTTGAATGCGATTCATCCTCTTTGAGACCATGTGCTTCATCAGAACAGACTGGAATGCTGAACAGATTAATATCTTCCTATTCAACATTTGAAGAATGTCCAGTTTCAGTGCGAACCTGAGGATGGAAAACATGTGTATCATCATGACCCAAAAGATCAACACATAGAAGAAGTCTGTTTGAGAACTCATCGTGTTTTCCAGTGCGAGATCAACGTTCGTGAGATCTTCAAGTCCGACTGTATCCATCTCATCGATACTGAAGATCGAATAAGTATTCATCGCGATTGATACTAGGAAGGAACTATAACATAATTTTGTTACAAAGGAAAGAATGTCGGTTACGTTGTAGGAGATTAAGAATACAACCACTGAGGTGAAACATATTATTTCTATTGCTCCTACTAGGAACTTGTTCCATTTTGATATTTTCCTCTTCCCAGTTAGTTTTGGAAAGCTTAAAGGGTTTAAGTCCCATAGTTTTACTAAACATATTTCTGAAAACATTGTACTATTGTAAACATGCACTGTTTGATTTTTAGTAACTGTTAAGATAGCAACCGTGGTCGTATGTGTAAATAATGTATTTAATTAAGTCTCATAGCAACAGTAAATCTATATACACCCAATAAAATATTATTAGTAGTCTTTCATCTCACAGATATTAAAATATAAACCATCTCCATGGTTTTTTGATTTTTCACAACTCAAAAATAAAATTGTACCTATTAAAAAAACGTTATAATATATTGAATCATTTGAATCTTACTAAATTAAATTTTAATACCGTAACATTACCGTTAATACATGCAACTGGGTTCAACCTAACAAGGCAAAGAAATCAACAATGTTTTTACTGTTGCCACAGCAACATTAGTTCAATAACCACTCAATTCATTATTTAATGTTCATATTTCATTGACCAACATGCATAATCCATATAACATTATAAATAAATAAATAAATAAAAAAAAAAATAAATAAAATAAATAAATAAATAAATAAATAAAATAAATAAATAAATAAATAAGGGCCTTTATTCTTGAGCGGCATTTTCCAGTTTACACATCTGTTTTAACAAATCGACTCACGCCAAACTAATTATAACAGTCACATTCCCCCCCCCCGAATTTTAAAAAAAACTGTGACCACCCTAAATATTGCGGGCTGGCAATTAACATAGAAAATTCATACATAAACAACAATACAGACATTAAGTGTACCTATACAGTTTTACCTTCCTTTTTTGAAAGTTTTAAAACAGAGACACAGTCTTTATAACTGGTTATTAAGGCATTGTACGCTCCTGGCTGGGGTCCAAAAGTACGAGAAGGACCTTTTTAGGTAGCCTCCAACCGCACACGGCGCAGATGGCAAGCTTGTCGTCCTGTCGAGTGTGCCGCCTCTTAGAGTCGCTCGCGCCACTAGTTTCCGTCTCAGGTAAGAGGGTTCAACCATTACCAAAACCATATTCACCAGATGTCACAGTTTGGAGCCTACAAAATATCTTGAACAGAGTGTAAAATTTGCTCTTTTTGCGATAAGGTGAGATGTGGTCATCAATTTTTTAGATTAAAACAAACCTCACGCACTTTCTGTATCCGATGTAAGGATGAACATTTGGCCTCTGAGTTAAGCAGCAACCAAAACAACTGGAAGGCGTAAATATATTGAAGGAAATACCAAGAATTTTACAATATGCAGCTTTTGAAAGCATTGGAATTAACGCTCTGTATCCTATTCAAAACTCTCAATTTACACATATTGCACGTTGAGAAATCAATTCAACATGGTTAAGAAAGTTTTAGCTGATTGTCAATTATAACTCCCAGACTTTAACAAAACACGATCCTCCAAACAAATACCCTCAACAGAAACAGAGAGAATTCTCCTGGTCATGGTCTCTTTAATGATGGTGAGCAAAAATGCACTACAGAACACTTATCTTCATTCAACTTAGGCATGTCCCCTCGCGACACTCTTTAACCCTACACCAGAACAGCCTTGAAACCTGCATAAAACCGCTTCAAGGACAACTGGAGGGGTATATGTTAGAAGCATCTGAGAGTCAGCCCATAGGAGTAGAGTGAACACGAGGACAATGCAAGTTCAAGATCAGCAGTATATAAAATGACAACATAACAGGCCCTAAACATGACCCTTGAGGACCCCTGTATCCTTCGCCAGCGAGGAAGATCATTTTTCTTTTACCTCGGTCAACCTGACTCCGTCCCGCTCAAAATATTAGACCGAACCATTTTATAGCGATTTCATTAAACTATAGAAATTTAAGTTGCAAGAAACAGTTTCATAATTCACTGAGGTCGAAACGCTTCAGAGAAATCAAAGCGTCGCCAAAATCCTTCCAAAACCTTTATCTTTCGCTACATGCAGCTCATCCATAATGTTTATCAGGCGGAGTAGTGCTGCAAAAGAATTCCTAAAACCAGACTGATGTACAGAAGAATATTTGTCACCTACAATTGAAAGCTGTCAACAGATTCACCACTACCTTCTCAGATTTTTGACATGGCCGGAAGGATCGATATCGCCTAAATTGGGAATTAGACATTGGGGAAAAAATTTTCCATTTTTGTTTTTTTATTATGGGTATGGGCGGTGAACAAGACTATGCTTCCAGCATAAATGGAAAACACCAGAAAGCAAGGGACAGGTTAACAAATGCGTAATAGCTCCAAGCAATATTGGCTCAAGCTTTCACTAGCCTGATAGATATTCCATCAGTCCCACATGCCACTGACGTAATGCTATTTCATTATGCATTTGATCTCACCCTAACCCTCAGTAACTGGCACAAAATTTGAAACCATGCGCTAAATCCACACAAACATTGTTTCTGTAGAAATTCAGTTTCTCGAGGCTAACCCCGCTTCCACCAACCCATACCGGCAAAGTAAACTGTTGAGGTCATCCAGCTGAGCCTCTTATATCGTCACTATTACGGTCATTTTCCAGCACTCCACGCGACCGTAAAACACTCCCAGAATTATTTAGAGTCCTTAACAATTCAGCTTGTCGTGAAAGTAAAATTTTCGTTTTGAGGCCTTCTTCTGAATGGCGCAGTTCAATTTATTTCGTGCCTACAGTACAGACGTTCTAGCAGCCGAAACATCACTAGTCACAGTCCTGACCTGGCGTTTGAAAATAATTTATTTTCTTGTTGTACTTCTCTTATCTCGTGACTACCGCCATGGGGCATTCTTCTTGGGTGACCTCGCTTCTTGTTAACGCACGTACCAAGGTGACAATGCGTTGGACAAATGTAGAATTAACACAATTGACTAACTTCCTCGACCCGAGGTCCTTTTGTCTCAATATCACCCAAACAATTACGTAGACAATACAGAAACATAAAGAGACACACTCGAAATATGGAAAAATTTCGCGAATAAGTTATACAATATCATTCCTTTGGCCTATAGTTGCCATAACCTGAGATCACAATAGTACCAGTGGTGGTCCCGTAAATTTGTTTTTACGTACTGAATCAAGAATTTTGGACGTAATCCCACAAAACCAACATTTGACTATGGCCTAACCTTTATTCAGAACAAATATTTGTTCGATCATGTTCGCAGAGCTCACGGTGGGGGGGGGGGGACACGAGTGGGCTCATGTTTAAGAGAAGTACCAACCCTAACGATTCATACAGAGTTTTTTCAAGGAATCTACAATCGGCCTTACCAGTATCCATAAGATTTACATTAATGTCACCCCAACAAAACAACATCATCCAAACAACGAACCAACATCTGATCAAAAAACAAATAAATTTACAAAATAGAACTCGAGGGTGGAATAATATAACACAGGGTGGTTTATATAACCACGTCACCACACACAGCTTTCTAGTTTCTCAAACTAAAACTTGCACACAGATATATTCTAAGCGACTATCAACATTGTTCAAATAAACCTTGCGTCAATTGCAGATGATTTGCACCCAAGAGTGCCGACTCACGCTCCAACCAGCAAAGAGCAGCGCAGCGCTTCCCCGGGAACCCTCACGCCTCCTGTCTGTCCTGGCCGCCATGATCCTTGCGCCATCTACAATGAAACAATCTGAGGAAACATCTGGAGTTCAACCCACGTCGTCCCGAGAGACCAAGAATGTCAAATTTTGAAAATCAATCATAACCGCACGACACAGCTTCCTCAGCTCCTGGAAACCTGTGGTTTCATTGATCCTCACATTTAAAGTGAGTGACCCTAACTCTGGAAAACAACAACTCTCGAACATCTCGCCCCTCTGAAAGCCGTTTCACTCCTCCTTCCTTCCTTTCCCCGCCCCGACTGTGTCCTTATGCTGAACAAGAAGCCTGCGACAACCTCAGGAACCGCTCTAAAGTTCGCCAGGAACTGCGGAAAAATAAACCCGGGCCGAACTTGCGCCATTCCTTTATGATCCACTCTCCGGAAAAGATTTTTTTACGTCGCCTCGGTTTTCTCTCTGTGCAAAAACCCCACACACTGAAAATGAAAAATTTCCCCGAACCAGAAATTTCCTGCCCTATTTTAAGTGAACACCATCACGAGCAAGGGTGATAAAACACCCAGAATAAAATAAAAGAAAATAAAACCGCCCCCATATCACCCCCCCTCACCAGAGGAAGCATTCGACCAGGCGGTTCGGCGTCAACATAAGTGACATTAAAATAATGCACAAAACTTCCTAAGACTTCTATCTAACTTCTAGTCTTTCAAAGCTGTTCATCATTAAAGATTACAAGAGTGGTAGTGTTGGTGCAATGTCTCCTCGCCTAGTAAAAAACACTATATTTAAAAAAAAAAAAAAAACACTAACTTCCCAAGCATAATTTGGCGTACATAAAATGGTAAAAGATTGTATTTTTTTTATATTAATTGATTTTTTTTTTTTTTATTTTTTTGCTTTTTTTTTTTTTGTTTTTTTTTTTTTTTTTTTTTTTTTTTTTTTTTTTTTTTTTTTTTTTTTTTTTTTTTTTTTTTTTTGTTTTTTTTTTTTTTTTTTTTTTTTTTATTTTTTTTTTTTTTTTGCGGCACTCAACAGTTTTCCGCCATGCTAAATGAAGTATGCCGGGCGCCTTATTTTTTCCTATTTCTTTCCTTTTTGCTTTTCCCCCAAACACAACAGTTTCTGTTTTATTCGCTTCTTTCG
Organism: Homalodisca vitripennis; assembly: GCF_021130785.1. Classification (NCBI taxonomy): domain Eukaryota; kingdom Metazoa; phylum Arthropoda; class Insecta; order Hemiptera; family Cicadellidae; genus Homalodisca; species Homalodisca vitripennis. The sequence continues at coordinate 848,289 of NC_060213.1, forward strand.
TCGCAGTGCCGCGCGCCGACCGCGCGTTGCTTCCTGTTTTTTTGTCTTTTTTCCCCCAACCCGCACAAACTCTTCGATCTAATTCCCTCCTTTTTTATCTTGCGCGCTTCCGGCCGCGGCGCTTTCCTTTTCCTTTTTCGCTTTCGGCGCTATCCCTCTTTCCCCCAACCGCCATTGTACCCAGCCGTCGGTCCGTTATAACCATCAAAAACAAGGATTATTGGTGCCAAGGTGCCATTCCCAACATGAATATTATAAATAATATTTTTTTTTGGCTGGTTGTGTGTAGTGCAACAATACTTTCATAACATCAACTACTACTTACTTATGATCAATAAAAAAGAAAAAAGCATTTGGTCTTAAAATGAAAGTGCTCCAGATTTTTTTTGTTTTTTTTTTGTTTTGGTTTTATTTTTGTTTTTTGCAACCCTGGGGGCTAGATAACTAGATAAGACGGATGGCCCCGGCGGCCCAAGGAGGCCCCCGCGGGACATCCATACAAGATATCTAATAATGAGACGGTGGGCCCCGCCCCGCCGCCTTGGCCCCGTGCCCCCGCGCCCCCCCCCCCACGGCCATCTTAAGGTGGCCCCTAAGGTGGCCGCCTCCGGCCCCCTTTTTCAAAGCAATCAGCAGAGAAGCATAGATTCTCACCCCACATAAACAAAAAAATTTCGCAACAAATTATGAGTCACCAAAATCAAAACCCCAACAAAACCAACCATCAAAGAGTCAAGAGAAGTCCAAACCAGATCAAAAACAAACAATCCCACCAAACATCAACACCCAAAAAAATCTAAATCAACAAAAAAAAAAAAAAAAAAAAAAAATCAACAAACAAAATCCACAACCGATGACCAGGAACATTCTTTAATGTCCCATGTCCCAACGCACCCAAAAAAACACCCCCCCGACCACCAACCACCACAAATGTCCCAAACCACACCACCAAAAAAGACCCCACACCCGTCCCACCACCCCCACCAACCCCAAACCACCACCACTTTCCCACTCACCAAAAAAACCACCACGCCAACCTGAAATACAGGGGTCGAAACCTGACTGCCGATCAGTAACACCCCCCCCCGCCAACCCCCGCAGCAGCCCACCCCCACCCCCCCCGCGTACCACCAACCCCATCGCCCCCACCACCCCCTACCCTACCCCCCCACCGCGAAAACCGCCTCAGGAGTACAAACACCCTCACTTGACAATTAATTGTTGCTGTTCAAATCACGTATCGCGTTGATCCCATTACAGAACATGCATAGTGTGTGAAAGTCCGGCCTTTTCGGTTGACTCTGTATACTGCACATTTGCCCTCAGTCTCGTTTTAATTCTCTTAAAATCTATTTCTAGACTAGCTATTATCTGCTAGTTTTTCTCTTCCATACACCTGATACATTTTTTAATAACTCTAATAATCATTTTCACATGTTATATTATTTTGAACCATCTAAAACATGATAACGATTTCTACATAGCGGTAGCGGCCCAGTCCTCTTTTTTACACAGTATGTTTGGGATTTAATGACTAGTAGTACATATTTCGCTTTCGTTTGAACAACATTCCTATTCACACTGGGATCTAAATTGTAGTTACTCATAAGTTTTTGCAATTTACATTCAGGTTGTGTTTTACTTAAATTCTACCAGTTCTATTTACATATAATACAGGCCATGATTCAACCTTGCTAGGCTTGCACACTCAACATGGGTAGCACTAAAGAACCATCAACAGTCTGTCACTAGAACTCCTCCGTCAGCAGTAAAGGTCCGGCCGTAAAGAAGTTCCTGTACCAGTCCATGAAAGAACCATTGAGACGTGGGCCCCCGAGCACAAAACCCCTCAGTTACAAGTCATGTTCACTAGCACACTTATAAACCGCATTCCAAAACTGTTCTTTTTGTTTGCATACAGCTAATTTCAGTAAAGATACCATTCTTCCACCCCAACTTTGAGGCCGTTAACTTAGCAGATAAATTATTTGACTGGTTTTTAGGGAATCAAAATGATAACATGCTCCCTCAGCAACATCCACAAATAACAAACTCCAGTGCGTACCTGAGTCGTCTTTCAGGGTCCCGCGACGTTGTTTAACTAACACAACAGAAAACATAATGGCGTAAGCATGAATGGTGAACCACCTGCGACAGAATCGCCCTTAGCAATCATCTTCTGCCCCCAATTTTTACCATCATAACAAGAGTTGGGCCCAAAAATAAGATTTTTACAAGGTAGATCAGAAAAGGCTTTGCAAATGATTCAAAGTATGAGTCTAGACTCTAATCGTTCCCTAAACCCATCTATTCAATTAGCCAACGTCCCGGCTTCTCTGCGATTTTAGTGGATTTTTTCAATTGTATTTTACCAAAGAGGATAAATCAGCGAGCTTTCTGTTTACTCATCAATGTTACAATTAAGTTGTTTAATTACATATCTTTTTCGGACTGCAATGCATTTACACATGAATAATCATGTCATAAGTTCATCTAACTTAGACCTAGAGTTACTAAGAACTATTTTTAATTAACATTAAGTCTCACTTAAAATAGCGTCCTTTCTCTCTAAAATCCACATCTTGACGTTCAAGAGTCATTCAGGCTCAGAACGTCTTTGACTTTCTCATCTTGAGTTTTTTTTTCCCAAGGCACCAGTATGCAACTTTAAAATGTTCATTTTTCAGAATGTAAGTTTGACTCAAAATATTTGAGTCATTCAGCTTTTTTAATATACGCAAAAACCAGTTATCGAGCTCATCTAAATCTACGTTGGTAAATTTACTCGCAATCTTTTTAATTGGGCGATACATATACGAGTAAATTTCACGCACTCAGTAGCGTCGTCAAAACCCGTTTGGCGATCATTTAGAACAGCCCTCAATTCTAATGAAAGCTGCCAAAGTTGAACGGTATGAATCCACCATGTCGCCCAGCGAGCGAATGCAACGGCGCAGGCAAGCGATGTCCAGGCGGGACGTATTCAGTCAAGCGGCAGAGGCGCAGCAGTAATGCCTCCGTTTCCGCCAGGCCGTGAGTTGAGCAGGTACAGGTCAGGAAGCCGTGCGCGTGGCAGCAGTGGTTCACGCGCGGCCGCAGTGCTTCCAGCAGATCATTTTTTCGCCGATCAACCGACCAGCATAAACCGTCCTAACTGCATGCAGATCGATGATAATGAACGTAAGACCAACCCATCAGCAAAGTCAATATGCACCAACTACTCACAGAGTTCGTCTCCGATCGACGTTCAAGGCAGGTATTTCCGTGATCGTGCATAATAACAACCAGTTCCAGACAGCACGAATACACCACAACACCCAACAGTGGATAAAAAAACCACTCTTAATCAATAAAATTTCAGACACATAATTATATTGTATTCTTCAGGGCAATCAGTGCTGGCCAACAATACTCAACAATAACATTCATTGTTGTACTCGGTTCAAGAATCCAACTTCCGTTATTATAATCAATTAAAATATATTGGTCCGATTCTACTTACGTAAACAGTAATATTTTATGTATGTATGTATGTATGTATGTCTATCACACGGGCATTTTATGTATGTAGTGGTCCGAACAAATATCGTGCGTAAGGAATGGAAATAAACGAGGCTTTATCCACTGGCATGTGTTGAGGACTGTTGTTTCTGTCATATATTCTATATTCTGTTTGCTACGCTTTAAAGAGTGTATCAATAAATTAATTTATGGGATTTATTGTTATAAATAGTTATAGTGTCTGCAACCGCAAATGAACACTTAGCACACTAAATGATTAACTTATCTGATGGAATCCCTAATCAGGCTTTGCCTTTGGAACCTTTTTTCCTATTAAAATTAAATTATTATTAAAATTAGATATATAGTATGATGCAAAACTTTAGTAAATAAAACGACAAGTACATGAAATACATAAAGGATCGGAGCTTATTGTCTATGTATTCGGCCGGATGTCGGAAGTGCAAGTCATCTGGTCTGTCTTCATGTCAAATTCCGGGTTTAGGTAGGAAATACCCCTGTAGCGGTCGAATATTAATTTATGAAAAATCTGATAATTAGTGTCACTAAAAATAAATTTAATACTTGTTATTTTATGGCAAAAGATTTATTACTAATAGTACGTTTTTTTATGTTAACAGTATTTTAAATGTTTAATAAATAGTTTTATTTGCACATCTATGAGATTTTATACTTGTTGAGACTGTATTTCTAAAGACCACTTGCTTCAGTATGTTTACAGGCTTTCAAAGTAATTTATCACAAAAATTAGGTTTAAACTATACATTTTAAGTGAGCTGATCTAGAATTTTTTAATGCTAAATAAATTTTTCATTAATTTATAGAATACGTTAAAAGTAAAAGTAACCGATGAAATTATCCTTTTTGTAGATATATGACATATTAATATAACATTCAAATTATTGTTTGTAAATTCCCATGCTTAAATACCTATCAATAAAACCCATAGCATGTTATTTATTATAGGTTAAAATCTGAGACTAACTTTATAATGATCACAAATATCAATAAACTTGGCTAACAGTGCATTTAAATATAATAACATTCGGTTTACAGTTTTTATGAATAATCTATTTGGAGTTTCAATAAATAGCAATAAACAAGAAACTCCAACTAAATAATTTATCAGAAGCAAGATATACTTAGTCTATTATAGCCTGCAAAGTAACACAGTTTTCATACTCGTACTGGTGCTTAGACTATACAACTTTATATTATTATTTTTTTCCTACTATTATGCATATCAGTGGACATTTTAATTGTATTTCAGAAACCAGTAAAGATATAAAACATAAATTTGGTACAAATATTTTTATTGCAGTCTCAAATCAACATAAAATATTATACCTTCATATCCCTCTTCTAGATGGCGGACGGTACTATCAACCATCTGCCATCTTGAAACGTATACGATGATTAAAAAGTACGTTTTCCCTTCATTTAAGATTAAGTAAAATAAAAAAGTGAAGTTTCAGCTATTATCTTTAAATAAAACTGTGTTTTTAAATAAAAATGAAAACTAAAACAAAACATTCAGATAGACGGTAAACGAAAAGAGATAGACCATTACTTGCACTACTCTTGGCCATAAAAAGTATCCTAAAGTTTCTGTCGAGATTTTTGTTATATCAAATGTAAATTTAAAATAATTACTGGATAATAATAAGATGTAGTATTTATAATCTCTGGATGGATCCTCTATACTAATTTGTAATTAGCATCTCTTTTCGCACCTATACATTTTGTTTATTACTATATAATAAAGCATGAAATTTCTAAAAATAATATTAACAGAGTTAAAATGTCTAAAATGTTTTTTGATCAAACTTTAAGAGATAAATAGTTAATTGTAAAAGTCACCCACTTTGAAATCTGTGCAGACATATGTGGTAATGTAACGTCACACGTTTCACTTGGGATCCTTTAGATTGGTTTTTAGATTGGTAAGAAAAGAAATAAATTATAACTTTAAAATTAAATTTTCTCGTCGAAGATTACCGACCATTGATCTAAGGGAAAAAATATATTTATAAATACGAGTTATTCGAGCATTATGAACAAGTTTTTATATAACGGTTTCTCTGTTTAGATGATCGCAAATGTAATTTCCTCCATTACAACTTGGGTCACTTAGTAGCAAGTCTTCCTCCTCATCTCAAAATAAACAAAACATGAATTGTATGACCACCATATCCTCTCACCCAACTGTTACTTAATGTATGCAGCACAGTTTACACGTTCACGCCTTGCTGTTACAATAAATAGCAAACAGCTGCTGTCGATTGTTAAATATTCGTACCAGAGTGTGGTAAACCAGCGGTACATGGTTTGTAAAGTTCTGAGTAGTTGATTCTGTTTCAAGCCATCTGGTTGATTTAAATAAATAATTATTCGTGGTATAGTATTTACCAAAGACGACGCTCATTTTTTTTTGCAGATCAATTTGGAATTTTTAATATCACATATGGTGATATAGTTAGATGATTGCTCGACCAGCAAAAATATTGCTGATCATTCTCACATTTAATAGCTTTGATTTAGAACTGCATAAAATCCAAACGGATGGAAAATTATGTTTAAAAAATATAATATTGTCTTTATGAAGGACTTTATACCATATAATCGGTAAAACTTATTTATGTTATATTAGGTTACACGGATTTTTGAAATACATATGTGAAACCAGGCTTTAATATCTATCGGATTTATAAATTTAGTTATGAAGTAATTTTATTCGAAAGAAGAACTGATTATTATTATATTATTAAATGTATATCAGATCTAAATGTTAGCGCAAAAAGAAATTTATTTAGAATAAAATTGTATGATGTCAACAATGAATGGAAATTATGTGTGATTTCATTGCTTTTTTCTTAACCTAATTAAAATTGTATTTTTGAAAGAACATAAACCTTAGAAGGCCTTCTTATTGGACCTACTAATAGAAATATAGGACAAAAATCAAAATGTAAGTCTTCCATAGGTGAAATTCTGCTAAAAAACGTGTGCTGTTAGTGCTTGGTTATAAGAAAATACGTTATGGATTCACTATATTTAAAGTCACTAATAAAAAAATTTTGCTTTGTTTAAAAATCAGCTAAGGAGGTTCAGATTTTATATAATATTAAACGTTGTTAAACGTCCTTAACCCTTTCCGGGCCAGGCGGGCAATATATTGCCGCCACAGATCGTGTCTGAAAAGTGCCAGGCGGCAATATATTGCCGTCGGTGACATACGCGAAAAGCGCCAGGTGGCAATATATTGCCGCCTTGATATTCGTTGTTTTCTTAAATAAATACGACGTCAAATGATTAAAGTTTTATGTTTTTTTTATTCCCTGGTATATTTGTAGATAATTAATATGAATATCATTTTTATTTCGGAGGTCTATGCATATTTTTTATTTCGTTATTTGTCACGTGACATTATCAGCTGACTCGATCTATTGTTGTTAATTCTTTATGCTTTAGTGTAATCGTACTAATTGTATGCTGGATTCTCCTTTATTATTTTATTTTTGTGGTTGTGAATATTAGTAGTGTTAGTTGTTACGTGCTTAACTATTGTGTGTAGTAGTTACAATGACTGACAATTTGCGATCTCACAGGAGTAAAATTTGTAAGTAGCATATTTGTAAATAGAAAAAGTGTAAATAAATTTCAAATAAAATTGTGTAAATATTTCTTGGTAAATAGTGTTTTTTAACTGTATTGAAAATGTTTATGGATCCTACAATCATCTGTTTACCGGTACACATCCATAATGTGAATATTTATTTTAAGTTTCTTGCAGTGTAAGAGTCAGTTGCTTTATCACTTGTTGCGAAGTACAATTATGCGTATTTATACAAAATGTGTCATAAAAATTTTATTTATGAGAGAAAAAACACAAAATTTTGTATGGTTGTTCCTTTCTAAATGTACAATATAATAAAATAGCTTCCCACAGTACAATTATTTTTCATTTTTTAGTTATTTACAAAAAAAAAATAAAAAAATAAAAAAAATGTTATGTAATCTATTAAAACACTATTTTTTTTTAAATTTAAATGACTTAAAACTACATCTATATATTTTTTTTGTTGATAGTATATATCTATACGAGTAATTTGGTGCAACTTTTAGGTCATTCTCCTAATTGTGATGAAAAGTTATAAATTTTAATCTTAGAGACTGCAAAATCGCCAATTTTAGCCTGGCACTTTTGACTAGTCACAGGGGATATGATATGTGAAAAAAATTTTGCAAATCTCATATTTGGTCCTGGCCCTGAAAGGGTTTTAAAAGTCGTATTGTTTGAAAAAAAAAATCAATTCTAACTATTATTTTAGCAATAAGGTGCCACTGTTTTACGGTAAAGTACCAGCCAAGTATAATTGCTTGTTAACAACTCGGTGATTAAACCAAGAGAGGCTTTTGTCGACCGTCAAAGTTTTCCAATTGTCAACAGCGACATTTATTGGCCAAACCAACAATATTGTACTAATCTTTCTAAACTGCCATCGTTACATGTTACAAATTAGAATACGAGTACACACCAGATACCGCTGTTGTATTTATGTAAACCATGATCATATTATAATGTACCATTTACAAAAATAAGATCCGTGCTGGATCCTCAGTATTACTTCATCGGGGATTCAGTTTATATTATATTGACTAATATAGTTACTCATTTAAAATTAAATCTTATTTTCTTAGTTAAAAATTGCACTCACAGGCCAACTCCCTGGCTTACATGGAAAAAAAAAAACAGTGATATTGTAAATTATTAATAACTGATCACAATCTTTTAATATGATATAATGCAATAACAGGTTTGGGATATGCAAAGAATATGACGTATAAATATGGTTTTTTTGGGCAAGGGCTTTCGAAATCAAAGGTTTTATCATCAGTGAATCTACAAATAAATACATTTATTTGTTGAGTCGCCTGATAATGAAATATAGGTTTCGAAAACCTCGTTTAAAAAATAAACCATATGGTAAATTATTGCTTTAATTAACATTTAGTACTATTTGAAAAGTTTTTCCAACTATTCCAAGAGTTTTCAATATGTTGTACGAGTATATTTGTGCCATAGCTGTTACAAAAGCGTTCTAAACAGTTTCTAAAGGATAAAAAAGAGGTAATATTTGAAAACCAAGGACAGAATTTATTGAGGTTGAATAAAGTTTTTTATTACGAGAGTAATAACTTATACGCATCTTCTAACACATGGTTTACAACTTGAAATGAATTTATAACTAACGTAAAAGTTTTCCCTATTAAAGAAAGTAATAATAAAGTTTTTATTACTAAAGTAATATCTTATACGCATCTTTTAACACAATAGTTTATATGCAAACTTGAAATGTATTTAAAACAAACGTAAAAGTTTTCCCTTTATCACCACATCGAAGCTTTGCTAGCTGCTAACAGAAGGTTCTTCACTTAGAGGTCTAAATATTTAAAGAATTGAAATGTGCTAGTAATGTGTCCATTCAAATTGAACTGAAAGACTTTGTAAGTTAATAAACCGACCGCGTAAGGTTAAGTACTAAGAAAATCAATTGTTTAATATAAGAAAAATACTGAACTATTAATAGCTTAATTCACTGTTTTTGAGTACAGAATATTTAACCTACTCACTGGTCAAGACAAGAAAACTAACGTGAAGGCTCTTCTAATGTAAAACCGAGAATAGATGAATGGTGTGGAAGCATCCTTGACGATCGCTGTAATCACGGGAAGGACAATAGCCGCATCCTGCCAGTTGGGTTGTTAATTTAGCGTTAACTTTGAACTGGGGAGCCTCCGTGTTGAATGTTCCTGTGCTCTGTATTCCGTTGTCATTTTTAGAATTAATAAATTGCAACATAATAGTTGTAACGTTTGTGCCACCTAAATTTGAACACAGGGAGTAAAAATAGTAAACAGCAGTCCTTTTACGTGTAAGTACAAACAACGGTGAATTATACAACCATTTTACTGCTCGATGTATCCTTAACTCGTATAAATAATAATTATAATCAGACTACATTAGTACGATACATAAACTAGATAAGTCCAGGAGGAGAGAGCCAGATTGCATTTAACCTATAAACACACAACCTGGTTTTTATTTAACTGGATTTAGAAACTAGCGCTAATTTTTGAGGTGTTACAAAAAGGAAGGTATCAAAAGAGTTATGACACAACATTTTTTCCCACATCATCTTGGACACACATAAAGCATTCAGCTAATAATACATAATTCATATTATCCACATAAGGGAACGGGCCAGTCGGCTGCTTATCGTAAAAACGGTAGAGAAACCGGAAATGACGATGCTCCTGTGATCTAGCGGTCAGAGTTTGCAATACTGACGCAAGCGCAACCTTAAAATGTTTGACTTAGTCTCTTTAGGTAGTTATATGACGTGTATCACGCTACAAAAATATGTAATCTAAGATAAATGTTATTGTTTAACATTTTTGTTCTTTCGATACCTCAATTTGCGACCTAGACCAAATGTATGTAAAGTGGCCGATGAGTGGTTTCTCCATTAGGTGAAACTATCAATTTCAAGAAACCCCAAGTTTTTTGTCTATAGTGTGCCAAATGCTCCCTTCCACTATATTATGTAGGTATACGAGTGAGTCACAAGAAACTTTGAGAGATCTAATTTATATTACAATAAATTATATCATTCATATTGTATAACGTAGACAAGCAATGAGGGTGACATAGAATTCTGTCTGTGACGATAACACTTCTTATCTGTACCATCAATCTTATACTGTATCGAATATTCCCCTTATATGGTTTGATAAGTTCCTAGCACAGTCCAAAGGCCTATGGGAGTGGATAAAATAGACTTAGAAGGCCAGCATTCACTCCTTTTTATATACAAAACACTTAAAATAATAACTGCCATTGAAGCAGATACAGTTATGCCATAATATTTTCCACAAAGCTGCATTTCTTTCAGTGTTTTATGATGGAGAAACCATAACTGTATGACAATCAGTTTATGAGCTATCCACAAGTTTATGATGACGTCATATTGAGTGAATTTATAGCCAATCTCGACAACAATCGTAAATGCTTACGCTATTACTCATCGATTTATAATTGCTATATCTTTTTATGTTTGTGAATACTTTTACTCGTTATAAATTATCACTATAGAGAAAACATTATCATGTCTTATTATCTGATTTCTCATGTAATATTCGTAGGTACGTAACAGTATTTAATTGAAGAACAACTGGTAAAACTTGTATTATAATTTTTTCAAATAGTTATTTTTGTGTAATTTGCAATAAAGTCTTTCTTGACATTTGTTGGCTAGATTTATGCTAATATTCCTACAGATAATATGCATAACAACCAAACAGATTTGTAGTTATCTATTATTTACTATGCACTGAGGACTTGGACCACGTGTTACAAAAATTTGAATGATGGTTCTGTTTACTTGTAGTTATTTGTTCTTTTTTCAGGTTAACAATCCTGGAGTGTGTCTTTTACAACGAAATTTTTTAGGTCTAGTTAGACTATTGTATATCATAGATAAGATTTCGAAGTTAACTAATGCTTATGGGTTTTATACAACGTTCAATTTTGTAAACATCACTGCGTGCTCTAAAAGACTCAGGATTATCAGTTAATATATAAAAACTACTTTTTTTCTACCAGAATTGTGAAAGTTTGTAAGTTAAAAGGAAGAACCGTCATTTATTTAAGGCTTATTTATGAAATTTCTGTTATTTTACTATATGATTGTAAATCAATTGGTTCACAACAGTTATAAAAAAAATGTAACTAAATAATCAATTAACTTTGATAGAATTCATCTCTACAAAATAATGAATAAAAGGTTACCACATTTACATTTGAAAGTAAAAAATTAACAATTAATAAAACAGTATATAATAGAACCCTTTTTACTGTTTATGTCTAATTCGACAATGAGCAACTAACATTGCATTACTTTACTGGGCATATACAGTTAAGTAACTCCTACCCATTTATTAAATTAGTCTACTTTTAATTATAAACAAATAAAAGTCGACAGTATAAAATGTAAGAGTTCAGGAAATACAGAAGTAGAAGTAATTTATTTTGAAGCACCAATACACCCGACTTTGAGCAGATTCATGACTGTGTTACCGTAAATTTTGTCCAATGAGAGGATATTATGACGTCAAACATTACCACGATTGAGAGAGACAAATGGTCCATAACCACTAACGTAATCGATACAAGTCTCAATCGATAATTTGATAATCATGTAGGATGACTCTCGATTTATGACAAATCGATAATTTATCGTTGTTGCTGCGGTATTTTTCTAGATTGTCTAATAGGGTATACTGACACAATATTATAATGTATCTGTTATTTATTTTTATATGTAATACCACTTCTCTTTTGGTATTATTTCTCTATTTGAAAACTAACTGAAGTATGTCAAGGAATACGAAAATTAACTTTCAATCATGTTTAATTAAAACGGTTTGATCTATAAACACTTCTGAATGTTTTATGATAATAATATATAAAATACTCTAGATTAGTGAAAATTACAAGGCCTTTTTTTAGACATACCAGAACTGTACTGGACCGTAGGACACGGGTAATGTACAGAGCCGCCATCACCATTAGAGACAACGGTCAGACATTAACGTGGACAACTACCCATCTCATTTATACCTGCTTGTTATTACACAATTGTTGTTAGCTCATCTAAAACAGACATAACTAGAAATATTTTACGTTTTTTAAGTATTATTTAGTTACTAGCTTAGCGCTTTACCTAACAGGGTAATTTTAATTAGTAACAGCACAGTATTAATTGAATGTTGATAATATACATTATTAAATCGCAAAAATTATACAAAATTTGGTAAAATTCTGAAAATCGAAGATTTAAGCAATCATGAACGTTAGCTTAATTCGATGCAATTGTGATGTTGCGATAATATGCTTTAAAAACTTATTCTTGTAGTCAAGTAATTACAATTATATATAATTAAACATCTAAGTAATTATAACATTATTAAAAACACATACATGAGTTGCGTATACTTTCAAACCCAACGCTATACGCTCAAAATATGTGTTTAGCATAGGTCACTGGATAAATATATCGATTCCCAAATTAATGTTTTAAAAATACTTAATGTATATAAAAAGCTAATCCACTCAGCTAACAGAAACGTATAATGTTTTGATACCGTCTGAACTCATAATTAAAATAATTTTCGCCAAGTAGGAATAAAAAAGTTAGGCGTAACAGTTGGCCTAAGGATTACAAATTATTAACCGATCTGTAACTAATTTTATTAAGTATTTAGAATTGCTCATTTTATATTTCAATACATTTAAACTAACCGATCTACTTTCTGAAAATTAACATACATTTTCTAATGAAAAATTATTGAACGGCTTTCATTCACCAATGTGTTGCTATAAAATGTGTTGCTTAGCTTTAAACTTGAAATATAATATAGTATGTTTAGATAGAATAACACATACATATTCCATACGGAAAGACATCATTGTGGGAATGAGAGTTTGTGAACTTACTCAATATATCGATGTCCGCGCCTAAGTTGATTGTCTCTGATTTGCACCTCAAAGTTCTCAGACCACACCTCTACATACTGAATAGCAGCGAGCTGTATTACAGTTCAACAGTTGAGAGTTTGTTAACTTACTCGATATGCTTATGTCCGCGTCTAAACTGATTTACATTAATTTGCACCTCAAAGTTCTCATACCACACCTCTACATACTGAATTGCAGCGAGCTGTATTACAGTTCAAAAGTTGAGAGTTTGTTAACTTACTCGATATGCTTATGTCCACGTCTAAACTGATTTACATTAATTTGCACCTCAAAGTTCTCAGACCACACCTCTACATAATGAATAGCAGCGAGCTGTATTACAGTTCAACAGTTGAGAGTTTGTTAACTTACTCGATATGCTTATGTCCGCGTCTAAACTGATTTACATTAATTTGCACCTCAAAAGTTCTCAGACCACACCTCTACATACTGAATAGCAGCGAGCTGTATTACAGTTCAACAGTTGAGAGTTTGTTAACTTACTCGATATGCTTATGTCCGCGTCTAAACTGATTTACATTAATTTACACCTCAAAGTTCTCAGACCACACCTCTACATACTGAATAGCAGCGAGCTGTATTACAGTTCAACAGTTGAGAGTTTGTTAACTTACTCGATATGCTTATGTCCGCGTCTAAACTGATTTACATTAATTTACACCTCAAAGATCTCAGACCACACCTCTACATACTGAATAGCAGCGAGCTGTATTACAGTTCAACAGTTGAGAGTTTGTTAACTTACTCGATATGCTTATGTCCGCGTCTAAACTGATTTACATTAATTTACACCTCAAAGTTCTCAGACCACACCTCTACATACTGAATAGCAGCGAGCTGTATTACAGTTCAACAGTTGAGAGTTTGTTAACTTACTCGATATGCTTATGTCCGCGTCTAAACTGATTTACATTAATTTGCACCTCAAAGTTCTCAGACCACACCTCTACATACTGAATAGCAGCGAGCTGTATTACAGTTCAACAGTTGAGAGTTTTGTTAACTTACTCGATATGCTTATGTCCGCGTTCTAAACTGATTTACATTAATTTACACCTCAAAGTTCTCAGACCACACCTCTACATACTGAATAGCAGCGAGCTGTATTACAGTTCAACAGTTGAGAGTTTGTTAACTTACTCGATATGCTTATGTCCGCGTCTAAACTGATTTACATTAATTTACACCTCAAAGATCTCAGACCACACCTCTACATACTGAATAGCAGCGAGCTGTATTACAGTTCAACAGTTGAGAGTTTGTTAACTTACTCGATATGCTTATGTCCGCGTCAAAACTGATTTACATTAATTTGCACCTCAAAGTTCTCAGACCACACCTCTACATACTGAATAGCAGCGAGCTGTATTACAGTTCAACAGTTGAGAGTTTGTTAACTTACTCGATATGCTTATGTCCGCGTCTAAACTGATTTACATTAATTTACACCTCAAAGTTCTCAGACCACACCTCTACATTCTGAATAGCAGCGAGCTGTATTACAGTTCAACAGTTGAGAGTTTGTTAACTTACTCGATATGCTTATGTCCGCGTCTAAACTGATTTACATTAATTTACACCTCAAAGTTCTCAGACCACACCTCTACATACTGAATAGCAGCGAGCTGTATTACAGTTCAACAGTTGAGAGTTTGTTAACTTACTCGATATGCTTATGTCCGCGTCAAAACTGATTTACATTAATTTGCACCTCAAAGTTCTCAGACCACACCTCTACATACTGAATAGCAGCGAGCTGTATTACAGTTCAACAGTTGAGAGTTTGTTAACTTACTCGATATGCTTATGTCCGCGTCTAAACTGATTTACATTAATTTACACCTCAAAGTTCTCAGACCACACCTCTACATACTGAATAGCAGCGAGCTGTATTACAGTTCAACAGTTGAGAGTTTGTTAACTTACTCGATATGCTTATGTCCCCGTCTAAACTGATTTACATTAATTTACACCTCAAAGTTCTCAGACCACACCTCTACATACTGAATAGCAGCGAGCTGTATTACAGTTTCAACAGTTGAGAGTTTGTTAACTTACTCGATATGCTTATGTCCGCGTCTAAACTGATTTACATTAATTTACACCTCAAAGTTCTCAGACCACACCTCTACATACTGAATAGCAGCGAGCTGTATTACAGTTCAACAGTTTGAGAGTTTGTTAACTTACTCGATATGCTTATGTCCGCGTCTAAACTGATTTACATTAATTTACACCTCAAAGTTCTCAGACCACACCTCTACATTCTGAATAGCAGCGAGCTGTATTACAGTTCAACAGTTGAGAGTTTGTTAACTTACTCGATATGCTTATGTCCGCGTCTAAACTGATTTACATTAATTTACACCTCAAAGTTCTCAGACCACACCTCTACATTCTGAATAGCAGCGAGCTGTATTACAGTTCAACAGTTGAGAGTTTGTTAACTTACTCGATATGCTTATGTCCGCGTCTAAACTGATTTACATTAATTTACACCTCACAGTTCTCAGACCACACCTCTACATACTGAATAGCAGCGAGCTGTATTACAGTTCAACAGTTGAGAGTTTGTTAACTTACTCGATATGCTTATGTCCGCGTCTAAACTGATTTACATTAATTTACACCTCAAAGTTCTCAGACCACACCTCTACATTCTGAATAGCAGCGAGCTGTATTACAGTTCAACAGTTGAGAGTTTGTTAACTTACTCGATATGCTTATGTCCGCGTCTAAACTGATTTACATTAATTTACACCTCAAAGTTCTCAGACCACACCTCTACATACTGAATAGCAGCGAGCTGTATTACAGTTCAACAGTTGAGAGTTTGTTAACTTACTCGATATGCTTATGTCCGCGTCTAAACTGATTTACATTAATTTACACCTCAAAGTTCTCAGACCACACCTCTACATACTGAATAGCAGCGAGCTGTATTACAGTTCAACAGTTGAGAGTTTGTTAACTTACTCGATATGCTTATGTCCGCGTCTAAACTGATTTACATTAATTTACACCTCAAAGTTCTCAGACCACACCTCTACATACTGAATAGCAGCGGCCTGTATTAAAATTCGAGTTCTAAGAGCTTAAAGCCAACTTGAGAACTATGAGAGTTTTATAAATTTAATGAATTGAACATCGTTTAGTAGACGTATGGTGAGAAGTCAGCGACTTTAAATTCGCAACATTGAATTTTAGACCAACGGTCTACCGAAATAAAAAAAGTTAGCCAATTTGAAAATTTGTTCCAATGCTAAGCCAAATCTTATGCAGTGATAGGTACCATAGTCGAACTATATGTTACTATGTATCTATAAAATTGAAGCTTCATAAATAATTGTAAGCCTATAGCTTAGTTTGCTCTCGAAATATCTTGTGGAGGGTTAGACATACAGTTTTACGTAATCGTTATTATAAATTGTTACTATTCCAAATTGAATCAAGCTTAATGTAGCTAGAAAATTAATGGCTTAGCCTGCAATCGTATATTGCGGCCATGTGGACACAAAAGTGTGTACATTTCTCTCATAGAGTTTTCATTTTTTTTACTGGGTTAGTAAAATACAGTACTAGCTTTCCTTTCATAGCTAGGGAACAAAATTAACAGTTAAATTGAAAAGCCATAAAGGGCACTAAGCGCTTATAAGCTACCTAAAATCTCTGGGACGAGTATAGCTGTAACACTAAAGTGACGATGCTATACAGAAAAGGTCAATTCAAATATAATTGCCCGCTACCAAATACAATAATTAAACCTCGCGAGGCTTTTTCCCACCCACCGGCTGTCAATAGTGACATGTATTGGACATCCATCAATCAATACTTGACATATCCATGTATGAGTATTGCTTTGAACACGTGTAGTAATGAAACCATCGAAATATTTTAACGGTTTGCTTTTATAGAAAAATATGTTTTATTAGTTTGCACGGTAATATCTCTTACTTAAAATTATGTTATTCAGTTAAAGCTGCTTTAATAAAACGTATTACCTTTTTTTTAAAATAATATTAAATTAAAATTAAAATGAATATATCAATGGTGAGGTAATTATTACGATAATCATTCACATATAACAGGAAAAAAAAACTGAAAAGACTAAAATAAATGTGTATTCTGCAAAATCATTTTGGAATGTAATAAAGTAAATACAATTATATTTGAAACTTATTTTGCCAAAATAAAAATGTTTAGGATTAATTAATAATGTTATTATTGCTATTGATAGATTGCAGATAATGTATAGGTTGTATTTAAAGCAATCATGAAAGCATTGTGTTTGAAAAGGTAAACGAATAATTAAGGGGAGTCGGGAGGTCAAATGGGTCAAAAATTACCTTTTTTGTGTTTTATTGAATATTATTTTGCTTTTCATAGCGGTTAATTCAAGACCAATTTCATGAAAATCGGTAAAGTAGTTCTTGAATAAAACTGTTTTTCTAAAGGCTGTACTAAAATGTTTGGTGAGATTTCAGCATTGAGAAGACAGTATTTTATATTGTACTATAACTCTTTGTGCAAAAGAGAGCTGTATTACTATTACGTTTTTTGCTATTGGTACACTTGTTTGTCACCTGTTTTTTTCTGTCATTACCTTGTTTGTTATTGTTTTCTTCTGTTTATACAAGAACAAAGAATAACATTTCAAATGTCACAGTTTATTTTCTGAAGTTCCTTAGTTTTTCTGTGTGTTACAAGTTTTATTTCAAAGGTATCGCAATGCCTGGATTTTGTAACAAAGTCTTTAATAAACGTAAGCAAGCAGGGAAGCCTAAAGTGGTGATTAGTTATTTATTGTTATTTGATTTTTTTAGAATTGTAATAATATTTTGAAAGAAACAAACATATTTTTCTGTGTACTATAATTAATTAACTACTTTCTAAAATATGTGATGTTTCAAAAACTATATATCAGGGCTTAATATAAAAACACTATTAATGTTATTAATTAATAAGGCGCAGTAATGTTTTGACCTTAATATATAATATATTTTAATTTATTCGTAATACTGAATAATATGTATTAGATAACGTAATTATGAACATGTATCAATTGAAAGTGAAAAGTTTTTATTAATTATAAGGAGATTGAAGGGATGTATAAGTAAGAAACTAACATCGGGTACAGTATTTTAAAATGATTAGGTTATAATTACGTTAAATTGAAAGCAATTTGTGATTTAATGTTTAGTTAGTATAAGTAGCTGGTTATTTATTATTAATACAATACAAACTTGAATTATTCAACAAACTACAAGTGAGATACGGTCCATTAAACCGTTACATATTTTGTACTATTATCTGTGGTTCGTTCATGTCATAGTTAAACAAGTTAGATGTGTGGCTCATTTTTCGAACATATATGTCGCTATTGTTTTAATTGTGATGTAATATTAACGTATTTCACTTTATAATTGTGTATTCAATATTGGCAATTCAGTTAGATAATGGCGAACTAAGCTTGTAAGTGTATTATTATTGAAGCTACGTCTAACTTTAATACAATATAAAAATGTATGTTGTGGATAATTGTACCAATATAAGAGTTTAATTATAGTTGTTCCTCTTTTGACAATTAACATGAAAGGTAAATCAAGATACGAAATGTAACGAGTACATCGATTAGTACAACCATGGCAGCCATGTGTGGTGCCTTTCATTCTGGTTACAAACTGCGTCTTAATTCACTGGTTTATAATGAAGTGAATAATGCGGTGTAAATTTGGAAACATTTAACTATAAAAATGATTTTAAACATCACGTATCTCCAAAAGTACATTTAATTGAAATTATTTTATTTTAAAAACCTATGTGCACCTCTGACAAATTTTTCTAAGTACCTACTTTTTCTAACTCCAGATTCCAAACCTATATGAGCTAAAATCAAACCGATATTCACCTGAAGTCCACCAGTATAAACCTAGAATACGATTGATATGATTCTAAAACCGACCGATATGCACATCCGAGTCTGAAATTTTTCAAACTCGAAAAATATTAATTTTACAAAATATCACCAAAACACATTTCAGGCCGGGAACAGTATCCTATCGCCCTGAAGATCGGCCAAACTCCGGGTTTCCGCTGTTTTGCAAACCGATATGAGCTTCGAACAGCCGGAATCCGACCGTGTCCTAACCCTATCCCTTTTTTTAAAAAAAAACCCGGCGACAGATTTCCTTAAAAATACCGTCAACGGCCGTATGAAATTCCATTCTTTTATGTGGGCAAAGTTTTAACCACTTTCGTAGAGGAAAAAAATACTTTTTCTCATACTGATATGTACTTCCGAAAAGGGTACCATAACTTGTTTTAAAAAATCTTGAAAATCTAATTCATACGCCTGTAACTCGATAACACTGCTGATTTATTTTTATCATTACAAAACTGTCTTCTAAAACCGATATTTATACGAGTTTGTCACCACGGAAGTAAACCGATATGAACCTTCGGAGATTATTTTAAATCCCGCTTCCGCTTTGACTGGCCGTATCTTGGTAAATAAATTTTTTACTAACAAACTCAGAGGCCAAATGTGCTTAAATGACTGTTTAAGTGTTCAAGCGGTTTTATAAATTTTAAACAGTTGTGGGTAACATTTTTAAGCGTTTGTGAAACGTGATATTAACTGTAATTATTAGAAAATCCCCAGAATTTACAAGGTTACTTCACAATATTTGAATCTAATCCCCACAAAAATTATAATAAACTCCTTCTAAGGGTCATCTGGACAAATCTCTATAGACTAATTCTTGAAAAAATTAAAAAACCGAATTAGAATTAGTATTAAAAGTATTTCATACTTCATAATTATATTTTGAAAACGTCATCGTTTCAAATTAAAATGATGTAAAACCATTAAGAATCATATTTTAGATCAAATACACTTCACATTGATTGGAGTAATTATATTTCGGTGAAATTTCAGTACTTTGAATATATTCAAAGTATATTATTATAATAGTAACAAACAAAACAATTGAAAATTTTTTTAAACTTCCCTTCGTCTTATAATGTTGTTTAAAATAGTTGTACCCTTGATATAAAAAACAATTTGAAACGAAGTGTGGACCATTTTGAAAGTTTAACTAATTAAATAAAGAGGTAATGTAAAATATCTGTTCTATTATAAAGATTACACAGAAGAAAATTTTAAATCAGATACTTGTGGTACAAGAAGTTAAAGTGACTGACATAAAACTAAGATTTAGCCCAAGATTATCCGAGATTAAAGAAGAGTGACGCTGTTCTCGGAATGAAAACTTTACTTAAAATTAAATTGCATATCTTGGGCAAAGATGATACTTTTAATTGGAGATGTCTTTAATAAAACCAGCGTTCACTTCATACAATTTGTATTATTTTTTGGCAGTGTAAGTGTGATTATTTGCTTTATGTCCTTTTAATATCTTTACCTATATGATGTGCATATCGTAATTTAACTGGCGAAAGTTTACTAAACACGTTGCTGCTTCGAAATGGCGAAACAGTTTTAATACTAATTTTAAACGCGTTATTATATTTGAATTCTAATGTTAATCTAAAAATCCGTATAATAACCAATCCGTATTCGTCTTGAAACTAAGCTAGAATAAACAAACCTTTCTGCACACACAGCAACCTTAAATAAGGCTTCATTTGGTTATAACAGTCAATCTTATACATTGTGTTTGAAACTAGTTAAGTTATATTTTTTAAGTACAATAACTAGCAACATGTCTTGTCGGTCAATGGATTTGTTTGAACGTTGGAGAATGTTTTTAATTAGTCACGTGACAAATTAAAACACAGAATTAAATTTATGAACGAAATCAGTAAAATCGTATGTCTTTCGTACATGTGACACATTAACACATACAAACTAACTATACAGACTGAGCTATGGACTTGAAATTTTGCATAAAATATGAGTGAACCCTGTTAAGTAACACGTGGTATAGCGTACTCCTAACTTGTTTTACTGGTTAATTCTTAAAGTAAAAATGACTGGAAACTAGATCTAGGTTAAGACTCTTGACATTTGAATAGACGATCTAAAATATGATTATGTATGTCCTGCTGATTTCGTATCTCAACAGGCCAGAACTACGTTAGGATATCACAAAGTAAGAACTAACTCCTCCAGACGCTGAGAAACAACTCAGCAAGTACTCACACTGGAGGGTTTGCTCAGCGTCCAGACTTACACGATTGCTTTGTTCGTCAGAAGTAATACTGGTTTTTGATATTAGCCCCAAACTTTATATCATCTTCCTAGTTACTGCAGTTCAATATAAAGTTTGGTTAGCCTGATTTAACACCTTTGAAAGTAACCATGAAGAATTGTGCAATGCTTACTATATACATTATTATTTTTAACAATTTATAGAACGATTTAAAGACGAAAGAATCTGATAGGCAACCTTATGGATGCTTAAGCCCCTATGAAGGTCAGTGAAATAAATTTTATTTCTTAGATAGTTAAAAGAGCTTTGATAAGAAAAAAGAGAGAATGTCATTTTTACTCTTCATCATCGATTAGACAGCGAATTAAAATTACGTGATCTTAATGACAAATCTCAACCATTTTATCGGCAGACTGGATATCTAAGTGATATTTAAATAACTTCCTATTGATATAAATCACAAATTTAAACAGCAACGGGAAATAGTTTTTATTTGTAATGCATTTTCAAGAATATGAGCTGTCAGTTATTAGCGAGATCTGGAAAAGTGAAATTTATAGTGAAATTGACATTTATCGCACGCTACGCAACATACGTTTTTACATACACAGTGTGTTTTACAACTTTTAAGACAAACTTTCGGATGTTATTCCATGAATTTTTGGAGCCAAAAACTAAATACGACCGATAATCTCCCATTTAATTTAAATATAGGCAAAATAGCCTGTGTGTGTGTTTTTTTTATTAACTCATCTTGTTAAAGATTTGTTCAAGATATAAAATCCTATCAACCTACTTGAAGCCATGATTTTAAAACTCTATCATGGGAATACTGTTGTCACATATGTACTTTATATTTATTTAAAAAAGAGTCACACGTGTGTAATAGGTATTTTTATGTTTTTAATTGTTTTAAAAGTAAATATTTTAATTGGTGAAACGCAGAAAGTAATTTAATTAGAGCCGAGATAAAGATATTCTGTCTAAACCAATATTTTGTGAAAAAAGTGTGCGCTCAAAGCTCCAGTGTGGTCCGTTTGAAGAAAGCTGCGTTAAAATACTTTCACTCTTTATGGAATAGGCCTTTTATCACTGATAATTAAAATTAAAGAAGCGTTTTAAAAGTTTTAATGGTCTGACTAATGACTATTATCAATTTCTATTTAAATAAGAACAGAAAGTGCCTCGTCACAAAATAACTGTACAATTATGGAGTTTTAATTCATAACAAATTTTACTCACACTTATGAGGCATGAAGTGATAGCAGTTATGTTTCATATATACAGGCTTAACACTAATTTTCACGCAGTATAACAGGAAACTAATATGTATCTCCATTTGCAGAGGATCCTTATGTCTCTAAAAAATTATGCGTATTGAAAGATATTAGCATACCCACCACCATTTCATTATCAGGAATGATACAGTGCGTGTTAGCTCGGTATTCGGAAATAGTTTCTTATATATCATGGGTGATGAAACCTGTATATCACTAAATCCTATGGCACTAGATTGAGTACACGTTTTAATTTCATTAGTTTCACCTACAAGGTAACAGCGGTAAGCCTATAGTGATAGACTATAGTCGTATTTCAGAACACTAGGCCCGAAATAGTAAAATTGTATAAGAATAATATATTGGAATTTGGTTAAGTTTTTAATGGAAATTCGGTACCTTCTGACTTTAATCACCACAGGCGTGAAAACGTCTGGATTTGGCTTGGATTTCGAGGAAGAATTTTGTATATTCACAATGTAGTACCATGAGTTGTGCGCATTTAGTTATTATTTATTGTTTTATATTTAAATGTTTTGATACAGTTTGTGAAATATATGGATTCTAGGATCAAAAAATAATATATTTTGTACTTTTTACTATTGTGGTAATTCTAAATTTGGTATTGTAAAAACAAAATTTACTCACACACATTTTCTAAAAAAAATTCTATTTTTACAACCACTTCAAAACTCAGTTTTTAGTATTGGTGGTTTATATGACACAAAGAAAAAATAAGTGTATTGGTAGGGCTTAAAGTGGCAGAATAAAACTGAAAAACAAATATGAATGAAATCAGTTTTTAATGTATGTTGCTGTTGAGAAAAATGATATTTTGACAAATTTGTCCATTAGGAAAAATAATTGATGAAAGCAAATTTACAAACACAGATCTTCACAACTTTTGCATTTGCGCTTAGAAGTCGGTCAGTATCCAGACTGGTTATTTTAATTTCAATAACCAAAGTCAATTACGTTTTAAGGATTTTTAAAGAATTAAGAAA
Organism: Homalodisca vitripennis; assembly: GCF_021130785.1. Classification (NCBI taxonomy): domain Eukaryota; kingdom Metazoa; phylum Arthropoda; class Insecta; order Hemiptera; family Cicadellidae; genus Homalodisca; species Homalodisca vitripennis. Next base: position 871,867 of record NC_060213.1, read on the forward strand.
AACCGTCAGATTTTGTGCTTTGGCGTTTAAAGCAGTGATTTTAGTATTATTCTGTTGCTGGAAAATATTATTAATCTTATAAATTCGTACTAACTTTAAACCCAATTTTGGGTATTTTTTAACTAGAGTATAAACTTTTGAATTTGAATCTTAAGAATTTACTATGAAACTTCATAGTAAATACCTCATTGTATGAGTTGTTGAGGAAGTATTGTGTTATTTATTACTTTAAACTACTATTATCACTTCAGCTGAAAGGTCTAAGAGAAAATTATGAAATACTCCTAGTTAGCGTTAAGTTTGCAAGTTTAATTCAATAAAGTAAGTATTTGATATTTTAAAAGCATCTTTTATTGCTTTACTTGACTAAAATAAAGAAGCTGAAAAGACAATAGCACACAAAATTGGTCTCATTCAAATCGATAGAGAACTTTTACTAATGGAACGTGTTAAAAGGGCTAAACCTATGAGATCTTTTGACTGAGAACCTATGATGAACATACATTTTAACTTCAGTAATTTTATATACTTGTCTGACGATGACTAAAGCAGTGTGTATGTGATGACGGTGAACCGTCAGTTATCAACTTTTAAAGGTAGAAAAATTTAATTTGGAAAGTTTGTTTAAATTTGCCACCCTTCTTTAAACTTACGAAAACTATGGTGGCCAAAGGTAGACTTCTCTCTTAGGAATAATAATCCGTTATCGATTTTATGAAAAATACGGATACTTTCTTTATCTTCCAAGTTGGCTCTTCGTTCCCAGACTATTAAGTATAATTTTATTATAATTACTTTTTTAGAAATAGTGCTCTATGAAGTTGATACATGCTCTTAATTGTTTCGTGTCAACGTATAGGTATGATTGATCTACTTTGAAATCTTTGATAGACTATTTGTTAATTATACACTTTAGAAAGCTATCATTTACTGATATAAAAATGAAAGTTATTTATTATTTCATTCATTAAACGTTAAATATCGTAGTAAATATTAAAATAAAACCTGTAACCTTTATATACATCCATAATCAAACTTTATGCCAGGTATTAGGGTATTACACTACTAATTAGACAACTCTATTCGATTGATATAAAGATTATTTACTAGTAATTAAAACCAGATTTGTTTGTAGATAATGATAATGGATATTTTGCTATAAAACATATTTTGTTGCTACCAAATCTCTGCACGAGTACATTTGTTTTAAATATTATAAGGGTTTAATAATTAAATTTCTTATTTGACCAGAAATTGGGCATTAAAGTAATTCAAATTAAAAACTACTAAAAGAAGCATATAAATTGCATTGCATGAATTGAACTTAAGATGTTCCTTCAAATTTCATAATTTAGTAACATGTTATTTAAATTTGCTCACTTATGATTAAGCAAACACGCAAATAACAATCTACAACTTTATTATAGCATAAACCTAAACTGAATTAACATTATCAGTACAAATGTAACAATGGGGATTGTAAGATTCAATAACGTTTGAAGCAAGCCAGGACGGATAGTCAGCTTGCCCTTCCTCTATTCAGCGGTTTGGCTACAAAGTGAACAGACGCTCTGAATCCTCTGCAGTTTATATTAAACCTCCAGGCCGATGGCATTGAATATATGAGCTGAGTATACTCCACTAAGACTGAGTACAGAATAAATAAGGTAGACTACACCAAGTGTCACATCTACGACTCATTTCATTTTCGAGATATCCTGCAGTCAGAAAAACGGGAAGACATCATACATACAATTTACTTTTACATACCCCTGCAGAAAAAAAGAAATTGAGTCAGCCCTCCAAGTGGTAGTCTTCAATGACGATCAGCTGAATTCCTTGGTTGGAATTGGACCATCCTGGAACTGTTCTATGTGGAAATAAACATTAATGTAAAATTTTTTAAAATCTGCAATCGACCTTCATCGACAAATTTTCTTAAGATACATTCAAACACAGGTTTCATACCAGTTGAAATTAATTGTTGTCACCAAATTGTAACATTAAATTTCGCTGTATTATCATATGATATTTCACATGTTAAGTTTTATAGAATTGTACTCAGCTTGGGTATACATTTGTTTATTTATTATGCTATTTCTCGACGCAATCATGGTTTTTTTGTTCTCTTAGGGCAAGACGCTTAGAAAAATTTTCCTAGATGCGCTGTTTCCGGAGTGACAGGATATTCTGGATGGTTAAGGTTGGTGGTAGGGGGTAAGGGCCACCTCCTGTCGAGATTCGTGAAAAGATTTTGCTCACTAATCTTGTCATGTCCCCCTGGATGAAGGGAAAGCCAGCTCTGAACCAGCCTCTCTAGTCAAAGCATGCAGGGGGTGGCAAACCCTAATGTCTAGGCCGGCAAGAGTCTTTGACTCTTACAGAAACAAACCCTGCCAACTGTAACAGTCATCTCCCACAGTAGACTTACCGAGTTACCCTTGCGTCCTAGAATCTCGACATATGCGGTTAGTGATGTGCTCTTGGACACACATAATGTTGCCCAGATTTTAAGGGACACATCCGGTTTTACTGTACCCAGTGTGGTTTCAACTGTAAGGTATAAACCAGCCAGAAGTGAACTCTCTGGGGACGCCTGTGGTTATGTATAAAAAATGAAAATATATTTGCTTACGCACAACCAAATTTCTTTGAGTGACACACCCCATTATCATGTTTATGTTTCTTAATATATAAATGAAGCTGCATAAAACATTTCAAATCCTTAGGTCGTTTCGTTTTCGGTATTCATGCGGATAGATAAACAAAAATATAATTTTCCAACCCCTAGTCAGTGTTTTCATCTTTAAGTAGCATTCTTTGGAAGTGTGAATGAATAAAGAGATGGTTAACTAAATACAACTTAAACTATTATTTTAGTCTTTCATATGTAAGAGCAAGATGTTTATATATATATATATATATATATATATATATATATATATATATATATATATGTATTTGAAAGAATTATAGTTTTATATAATTCTACTAGTCTATTGAAACTTTATCGCAGAGAAAGACGGGATATCTCTAATAGTGTTACGATGTGTCTAGCAAATATAGAGAGACGATGGATGCGACCAGTCTACGAAATGTAACAATTGTAACAAAGGAATGTAAGTTCTCTCTCACAACACAGTCTCAGGTTATTGAATGCACACACTCATATCAAAACACGATCTTGAAATAAAGTCTTTCATCGAACTTAATTCATGTATCGAGTATTTTTACAGAATCAATTTGAAAACAAACAGTTTAAAATCAAACGTCATGAACTTCTGTCTGCGGCAGCATGACGACCAAGAGCTCCGGCCCGCGGTGATGGTGGACGACGTTCTTCTGGATAAAGCTGAATCCAACAAGTTCCTTTGAATGTACCTTGACCGAGGGCTGACATGGAACACACACGTTGAGAGCGTTTGCTCTAAGGTTGCCTCGGGCATTTATGTCCTTGTTGTTCCTTGGATGTTTTAAAACCGGCCTACTTTGGTCTTATACATCCATATCTGTCTTACGGCTTGATATTGTGGGGCAGTTGTTCCAAAAACATGTTTCAAAGACTCTTTAGATCTCAAAAGAAAGCCGTTAGAATTTTGTTACAGTTGAACCCCAGAGAGTCGTGCAAAGACGCCTTCAGGAGTCTTGGATTACTGACTTTACCCTGTCTCTTTATTTTAGAGGTTATCCTGTACTGTCGACTCAAATGTGAGTTGGAACAGGGCAGGGATGTCCACCAGTACGGGACTAGAGGCAGGGACAACTTCCGACTCGATCAGCACAGAACGACGGCTTATGGACGCTTACCGTCCCAAGTTGGTGTCAGGCTAATCAACAGGCTCCCTGAGGGTATTAAAAATTTAAACAATCCCAATCAATTTAAAGCTCGAATAAAAGACTTCCTGGTGTCAAAGGCATTTTACTCTGTTGATGGGTTCATAATGGGCCACTGGGATGAAAACATTAGAAATTAATGAAGTTATTCAAGATTATTAACACATAACCCAGATGTGATGTAGATAAAGGAAGACCGAATGATATATTTACAACATGCTGTGTGCTTTATGACGTAATGTGTTCCATTTTATGACGGATGCAATGCAATTGTAAATATTGTTAATTCAATTAAGAGTATTATTATTATTATTACTACGTAGAAATATTTGAGTAGGCAAATTCCAAAGCCTGCTCTATCCTGCTTACAAAAATATTCGTTATTTAGGTAAAAAGTCTCCCTCCTAATGTTATGTATTTATATTGAATAAAATACTATTATTATTCTGTCGTATGCTTTACAATTACATAACGTTATATTATTTTTATAACATAAAATATATTGGATTTGACAAAATGTTCATAAATAAAACATACTTAGCAGCCAAATAAAAACAAACACCCTACACGGAGTATTACAGTCAATACCCAATTTAATTAGCCTAAAAAAATTTTAATATACGTATAAGAGAGATATAAACACTGCCTTACAGGTATATTAAGTTGTAGGGCATAGTAGTTATCTTGTTTTACATATGTTTGTTATTGCAGAAGGCAAAATATAACCGTGATCTATTGTTTACATTAGAAGAATTCCTTATAGCATAAAAAAAGAATACGATTTACTCTTTATTGTATGGTAGAGATTTATACGGTAAGTTAGGTATATATAAGGTAATTAGGTAATGGTTGTCTAACTTTATGTTGTTCTGCAGGAGTTTTCTTTTATTGCAATTATAAATCATTTGTTCCTAAAACTCAAACTAAGTTATATATTTTTAAAATTTAAACAAAAATCAGATTACTCTGTAAAGTGGACCGCTTAAGCAAGTTCTCACTTTCATTGAACGATAAACTAAAAACTTTTAGTTGGTCTTTTTAAGCAATTTTAAATTGTAAAATAACTAAGCAATACATCTTGATATTTCTAACATTCCCATGAGCAATATTTTAAAGGCTAAATAGATATTTTACACTATTAATAAAAAAAATAAAATGGCGTAAGCAGTTGTTCGTGTTAACAAACCAGAACACTGAGAAAGCGTGTACTGATCCAAGATATTGCCGGAAAGTTGTCCAGCTTTAAGTCTTTCACCATCTAATGGAGTGTAAAAGGTTTTAGGAACATGGCAGACCCGGTCCTTGTTACTCTTGTACTGGTGAAATACAGAATCAACTGGATAAGAGACGGTTATATAACACTTATATTTTACAGAATTAAATAATAATTTTAGAGTGTATAAGATATAAATTATAATTTAATAGCTGAGCGCCAGTGAATCCTATAACTGGAGAAATAGGAAAAGTTTTATTTGTCTATATGTCTGTCCGTACGATATCATTAAAAAGAACTGACCTATAGGTAATAAAGTTTTCTTGGAGAATAGTTTTTTTAAAGTTTGATATATATATATATATATATATATATATATATATATATATATAGCCTTATATAATAAATTTTCTCGGGAGGCTCCAGTATAATAAACGACGTAGCAATTAATAAACAGCTCAAGTGACAAGTAGAAAGCTAACAGGAATTATATAAGTTTCCAAGTTAATTTTATTCCAGTTAAATGGAGCCAATTGCATCATTGAAGTGTCCTAATCATTTTTACCTAGTTTTGACATATCCTTTAAGGCCAATGATAATATCATAGATTTTAATATTGTATTTGATTCTCAATTGAAGAAATCGCGTAGAAAAAAGATTGTTTAAGTTATCAGGAGGAACGAACTTCTCCGGACGCTGATGAACAATTCAGCGAGTACACACACTGGAGGGTTTGTTCGATCTACAGACTTGCATAATAATTTTGTTCACCGGCAGGAATATTGCTTGTGATATTTGCTCAAAACTGAAGCTCTTCTTCGCGGTTACTTTTGTGAAACATGGAACTACATTAACCTGACTTCCCACACAAAAGGTAATATCACCTGATTGTTAATGGTTCAACTCTCACAATTATTATTAAATAAATACGCTTTTATTATTAAAAAGTCGTAGTATTTTAATATAAACTTTGGAGATGTTTTGTTTTTGATAGGTGGTACTGAATTTAATACACTACAACCAATAGCGATGCCTGTCAATTAATTTCATAAGCTTGAAATAAAACTGCTGTTGGAAAGAAAAAAGTAAGAATGTCACTGTCACTCCCTAATATTGTACCAGACAGCGGCTTCAGTCACGTGATTCAGACAAAGCTGAACAGTTTACTGTCATACTGACTTGATGCCTTGGTGATATTGAAACTACTTCCTGTAGATTCTACTAGAATATTCAAAGAACAAGGATTATAAAGTGTTCTTTTATCCAATCTCTTTAGTTTGTATGAGCATCTGCTATCACCTGTCTAGTAATAAAGTCGAAGTTTGAAATTTTTATTAAACTCAATACTCTACATTTATGCTACAAAATGATTTATAAAAGGTCTATAAACTATTCTTACAAACTTCATCAATTTATTTTTTGGGTCAAAATAAGTAACAAAATTTATTTTGTTAAAAACATGCAATGAACGAGAAATCAAGACTTTACTGTGCACAATCTCAATGCGCAATAGGTAATAGAGTTAATAATTCCGTTTAACTGAATCTTGTAACTCAGATGGTATCATAGTTTATATGACATGTGTTACTTATATTCCTGGTGAATTTTCATATGATAATCCATCGATACAGGGTTTAAAAATGTCCCGCTCGGGCTTGATCATTTCCAAAAACTTGGTACATCATTACTGAATCAATAATATAATTTTTGATGTAACTACCAATTATTTGTCGTATCAAGGGGGTGGATAGCAAGGAGTCAGAAAGAAATTCAAAATAAAGACATAGGTCGAGTAGTAAATAAAATTAAAGGCATTTATTAGAATAGTAGAATGTCCCAAATCCGACCACAACAGATTTACTCCTTAAACAATAACCCTGGTTTAGTTGGTATTAGGAATGAATTGAAAAAAAATGTAAAGGAAGGTATCCGCCTTTATATCAGGAAGATATCAATAGGTGAATATAGGAAGCTATCCGCCTGTGTATCAGGAAGAAATCAACAGGTGAATCAAGGAAGGTATCCACCTGTGTAACAGGAAGATATCAACATGTGAATCTAGGAAGGTATCCACCTGTGTATCAGGAAGATATCAACACGTAAATATAGAAAGGTATCCACCTGTGTATCAGGAAGAAATCAACAGGTGAATCAAGGAAGCTATCCGCCTGTGTATCAGGTAGATATAAACAGATCAATAGATGAAGGTTTCCGTCTGTGTATCAGGAAGAAATCAACAGGTGAATCAAGGAAAGTATCTACCTGTGTATCAGGAAGAAATCAACAGGTGAATAGAGGAAGCTAACCGCCTATGTATCAGGAAGAAATCAACAGGTGAATCAAGGAAAGTATCCACCTGTGTATCAGGAAGAAATCAACAGGTGAATAGAGGAAGATATCCGCCTGTGTATCAAGTACATATAAACAGATCAATAGAGGAAGGTTTCCGCCTGTGTATCAGGAATAAAACAACAGGTAAATAGAGGAAGCTATCCGCCTGTGTATCAGGTAGATATAAACATATCAATAGAGGAAGGTTTCCGCCTGTGTATCAGGAAGAAATCAACAGGTGAAAAGAGGAAGCTATCCGCCTGTGTATCAGGTAGATATAAACAGATCAATAGAGGAAGGTTTCCGTCTGTGTATCAGGAAGAAATCAACAGGTGAATAGAGGAAGCTATCCGCCTGTATATCAGGTAGATATAAACATATCAATAGAGGAAGGTTTCCGTCTGTGTATCAGGAAGAAATCAACAGGTGAATAGAGGAAGCTATCCGCCTGTGTATCAGGTAGATATAAACAGATCAATAGAGAAAGGTTTCCGCCTGTGTATCAGGAAGAAATCAACAGGTGAATAGAGGAAGCTATCCGCCTGTGTATCAGGTAGATATAAACAGATCAATAGAGGAAGGTTTCCGCCTGAGTATCAGGAAGAAATCAACAGGTGAATAGAGGAAGCTATACGCCTGTGTATCAGGTAGATATAAACAGATCAATAGAGGAAGGTTTCCGTCTGTGTATCAGGAAGAAATCAACAGGTGAATCAAGGAAATTATCCACCTGTGTATCAGGAAGAAATCAACAGGTGAATAGAGGAAGCTATCCGCCTGTGTATCAGGTAGATATAAACAGATCAATAGAGGAAGGTTTCCGCCTGTGTATCAGGTAGATATAAACAGATCAATAGAGGAAGGTTTCCGCCTGTGTATCAGTTAGATATAAACAGATCAATAGAGGAAGGTTTCCGTCTGTGTATCAGGAAGAAATCAACAGTTCTGTGATCTGGTCATTTCTAAACCCTTCTTATTATCATTGGATAATGCTGTGTGTTTTTTTAAGTTACAAGTCTATCGACGTTATGTGGTGTGAACCCTAAAAGCTACACGTTAGGTATGACTCCAGCTGTTTTCGGCATCCTGACATGCATCAACATGTGGTTTTGTCATAAGTAGTTTAGTAATTTTAAGAACACAAAATATAAAATTTAATAAATCTACATGTAACTAAAGCATTATTTTCGCTGGTTATATATATCAAAGCAGATAACTTGGCATTTCTCTTCGAAATATTTGGTTACATCAGCCTAAAAAGTTACTGAGAACATTATAATTGTAAGGTACTCCATGACCCAATTTTGATGTAACATATACGAACTTGATTGGAAATTATACTTTATTGGTATATTGAGTCTACACTTAAAATATTTATGGTGTTAACTTCAGTTCTCCTCCTTTTTAGTACAACGTCTGAAATTTTACGTGGTAATAGACTTCTGGGATCTGGAGTAATGTTCGTCTGAAAAGATCAAAATAAGACGACTTTGAGAGATCCAGAAAAGAAGCTCAAATTGAACTCTTTACATTGTTTTAGGTCAAAGACACCAGACTAGAAACTATAGTGTAAATAGGTGAAGAGGTATTCTCATTGTCTCATCAGGTATAAAACTGAGTACACTAGGATGTTTTAGACATGATCTGTATGATCTATAGTTTGGGGCATACGTTATTTCCACACATAACCTTCATATAGTGAGAAGGGTTGGTTAATTTTTAATGCTGTTTTCAGAAAGGATTCCTCGAGAATATTTTGCTGGTATATAACACAATCTTCGGTTCTAATTTAAAGTAAAATAAGTCAATTTTACACATTATATTATTTACGTTTATAAAAATAGAAATGTACGTTTATAGAATTTGTATTTTATGGTAATTTTGATTCGGTTAATACAAAGCTATTAACTCATTGGAACATAGTGTAGTACTGAAGCTTAACAAATAATTCCGAATGTTACATTCTGTAGTTACCTACAAACGCCGAGCAAACTACAAACCTACAAACTGAATGTTGTGTGAGTCCGAAGATGTACTCATTGAGTACGAAAGGCCTCACAAAAATAAAGAACTTTATACTATCGAAAATTATAATTACACTATTTCAGAGTACAACTGTTCTAAAACATCATTATGAAAAAATCAACGGTGTAACAGAATTTTCTGAAGGCATGGATAGATAAAAGATTGTCATTGGTTTTAATTTAAACAAAGATGGAGGTTTTAATAAATTACCACAAAATTGTTTTATCGCTTAAAGTATTTAAAAAAATAGGCATTCTTTAATATACGTACTACTAATATTAATTCTTTACAACTATTTTTTGCAGAAGTAAAATGTATTCTAATGACAAAATAATTATTGGATTTGACTAATATAATTAATAAAGATGTATGCCCTATAAAATACAACAGTTAACCTCAACGGTATTGTGGTATATATAAACATTTAAGACAGGTTCATTCATCTGTTCCATGTATTAAATCATATACGTCGGTTCCTAGTAAAGTATATTTGATGACGTATGAATATGTATTGCTGTACTTTGTATAGTACACGTTTATAATGTAGATTTCAAAAACACATTGAGTATTCATGTTTCACAACAAAAGGATCTATATTCCATTAAGAACCTGTATCGTGTAAGCCAAAGAGTTTCCACTGCGAATGTATTCACAGTTAAAGTGGCTGACTGAGGTAAATCATCCGTGACGTCATATGAGCCGTTTCGATAAAGCTCAAAACCGGAAACAATATTCTCTGCCTCACTGGGACTCTATACCCGACACTGTTTTAATGTAATTATTCTAAGCAGGATATACTACAAGCAGTAATAATAATAGAATACATAATCGTGCATATATTTCGATAAAACATACCATTTTGGTCAACACATACATGCTCATCTGAAGAGTTAGAAAGAATTATGCCCTTTGCCAAAAATAGGCTTAAAATATAACCCTTTAAATCGTTTCTAAAACAAATGTACTTAATACAATAAATATATTGTAATGTAGATGAATAGGTATTCTCATTAACACACCTTGTATACAATTGTCTCATCTGATTCCAGGCTTTGCACTAAGAGGAAGGTGAACTGGAGCTAAACTCAACATTCATATTGAATAACCACTTCCCACCATAGCTAAATTTTGTTTAGAAAACACGATGATGTAATGTGCTTAGAGATCGAGAGATTGTGTGTAGCGCACTTAATTGTGCACCTGATCTTATCTTTTCAACGGATTCACCTGAACGTTAGCGAATAATTTTACATAAGAACAGGTACTATGATAGCAACATAAAAATCGTAGAACGATTAAAATTGCAAAAATCTTAGCACAATAATATGGCATTTTAATATGTATAACATGTTATAACACATGGACCATGTATAAAAACATTTTATACCACTGAAGTCTTCATTATATTAAATATTATGCTTTGGAAGATTTTAATTATTTCATTAAAAACTTTAATTATTTCATTAAAAACTGAATTAAACAATACACACATTTTAAATTAATTTAAATGATTTAGCGAATGACAGAACAAGCGTAGACAGACCACAAGCAACATCAGGGCTGCGGTCGATAGTGATGGTAAACCCCTCGTTAGTCGTTGCGGCAGCTAAGCGGGATGTACACGCTTAGATACAGCTGCTCTGGGAATATATGGAGATTTTCTGTCATGTGATTATGTCAATTTTTAAGGATCTTACTGATATATTGGTCCGTACGTTCTAGTTTAAACAGTAGGAGTCCACCAAACAACGTGTCGCCTAACAGGCTTCATTAAGGTAACATGAAACTAATAAGCTAAACGTATTACCATGTCACATTTTAAAATGCCATACGAATAAACTCCATTTCTTTAGAAACTTATAGATTCTGAAAATATTGCCTTAAAATTACCATTTTACTTTCTATATAAGTAAGTTTGATGATAAGATTTTATACCATATAATTCATATTATTCTCTAAAAGGCTTCATGTAGCTTGCTTGAAAACTTAAAATGTATAGTTAAATTCATTCTGGTTAGGTTACGTGTGTTAATTTGTCATATGTTAAAATGTTTCACGCAATTATTCAGTTATTATTATTATTCAGAATTTAATTTATTCTGAAATGTTCTTGTTGCCATCATGGTTACCCAAAAAATCAATGTAAGAATTTCCGTAAAAACAACTCAGCTAATTCTATTTGAATATATTTTGAGGAGATATAAACAGACAGACAGACAGAAGTGAAACGTTTTCCACCCCTGGAATAATAGGTACTAAGATTCATTGAATAAATTACTATAAGGATAACAGAATTTCGGACATTTTTGCCATCGTTATAGGTTATAAAATGTATAACACAACATTTCGAGGATTGGAATCTATCCTCTACGTCAAGTGAGGGAGGTATTAATACATACAAAATTAAAGACCAGAAAGAAGTAAAGAAGGGATAGAAGAGGGTTCAAACATACCCGAAAGCTCCTTGGAACCCCGTCCAGGCGTGTCACTGCACAGGATGCAAGTCCCGAGCACAAATCACAAGAACTAGGATCATGATCACATAAAATCACACTAACACATATTACAATGAGATACTGAGGCTGTGAGGATACTGGGATACTGTGTATGATTAAAAATAAAACAATTGCTGCGTCATTTGTTGCAGTGCGAAATATAGTACAAAGGATTTTGCTACAGTGCTACAGTTTTGCGTTACCTGTAAATTAGAACAGTATATTACTGTATTTAATTTTAAGAATTTCACTAGTAATTAAATTACAAATTATTATGTACAAATGTTACAAATGATAGTTGTAAGGTCCGGTGTACCATCAGTAATTAGTAGGATATAAATTACACATAAGATTTAATTAGGTACGATTATAGCGGAATGTTTACTCAATCATTTGTAAAGTCAGCAGACAAGGTAAATAGCCTCAAGTGCTTTTCTACATGTAGCTGTATTTTTAAATTAAACTTTATGTCAGGTGTACGAGTGAACTTAGTGCGTTAGTTCTCAGTTTTAATTAGTTTCCTGCCAGTATATTGTTGAAAGATATACCCCATGGTATACATTTTAAATATTACTTAACATGTCATTCAATTCTGTCAATATTTAAAAATTACTAATATATTCCTGGCTATGTGTTTTCACCATTTCCCATCGCAATTTCTCTGATATATCTTAGGATTTAGCAGTAGTCACATGATACTATAATGTTATACTGCTCAGGACTTTTGCACCTTACAATACAAATATACGGTTTTCATTAATATTATGTAAATACAGTAACTATATTACTTTGTGTTTGTTTAATTCACGAAATATAAATGTGCCACAAATTCAACATTAGTTGTTATTTTAATTTAAAAACTGGCAAAACAATTTTTGATTTCTAATTTTTATGAAGGAATGCAGGTGTGTAATATGCCAGGGTAGACCTATAGGATAACCACATAAATTAAGACATTACTCTAATGGAGAATATAGAATATGCTACATCCTTTAGCTAAGCATCAGAGACAAACTTGCTCGGAGAAGGATAGAAGTGATTGAGTTCCTCATGAAATCAACAGGCAAGAGAATGAACTGTTGTTTATGAATCACGTATGGTGAATAAATTGGAATTAATTAAATTACTTCAAGTCCATCATGAGAATGGAATACATATTATTGTAGTTTTCATATAGCCTGTATGCTATATGGTGTCCAGAATTTAAAAAGTTTGTATCGAAGTAGAAGGATAGAGGTTTTCGAAGATTTAGAGTAGGAGTTCTTGAACCCAATGGCTAATAAAGTGTTAGATAATAAATACTTTTCTATTTTAAAGATAATATATGTAAAACTTGTGCAGCGATTTAATTTTGAACCTGGAATAGAACTAATGAAAAATTAATCATGATCATATAATCCTATACTTCTTATAAAATCTGAAAGTATTTAATAGTCTTTATGTATAGCTTTGTGGTCTAACGTAATAAAATACTTTTGCTGTTCTCAATTCTTGGGAATCGTATATATAAGACAAAAATTTATAAAATTTCCTAGGCTCATACCAGTAAACTATATATACATATATAGTTTACTGGTACGAGCCTAGGAAATATATATATACACATTAAATTTGTTTGAATGGCAATAGCCTTATTTAATTTCAATAAACATTGAATCGCAAAAAGTACTTGCTCCGCCGGGACTCGAACCCGGATCTTTCACTTGCCGGGTGAAGTGCTACCATTACACCACAGAACCCTCACTTTTTACGATTCAATTATTTAGTAGGCTTGGATAACAGTGAAGTGACAAGCTCAGATGCCAATGAACTAATGAGGTAATCAATCAGAGGCAATCGGGACAAATGGGATATCCTGATTAAGTCAATCGACTTAAAGTATGTATGATCAAGGTTTCAGAACTACTTTGAAATGTTTGACACCACAGTAGTTTACGTGTCCACTTAATGGGTCTTTCGAATATAAGAGGCAATAATTATAAGAAGTTATGTGCATTATATTATACTACAAACTCAAAAAATCAGGTAGACGAAAAATACCGGTTGAAGCAGTAAAATACCAAAGAAAAGGTATTAATGACAATGGCAGACAGGATTCGGAAACAAAATACATTTTTAAACCACCAAGGAGGCACATGCAATGTGAAGACGACTATAAACTACTTTTATGCTACCGTACAAAAATGTAAAGAAACATTTATAAGACCATAGAAAACATTTGCCAAAGTGGAATAAAGTCATTATAAAATTACAGGAGAAAACAAAATGTTTTCAAACTCCTGGTGTCTGAGCTCATGAGTACTAATTGACCTTTAATACAAATTACAATATATGTGCTGATGTTGTTATTATGTAATTACACTGAAGCCTGTATTGAAATATATTTAATTTAGTCAACATGTTTTTGACTGATTGTTAATGTTTAATAAATATGAATAACCAGGGAATTTTGTAACTTTTTGTGGGGTGTAGTTCTGTTGCTTTAATATTTATTAAAATTCATTGAAAACTGTTAATGTAAACAGGGAATAAGAAGTAAAAAATTTACCATTATTATATTTATGATGGGTAATAATTTTCTTTGTCGTACCAACTCTTATGAGACTCTACACATATTTTTATTGCGTGAACAATCAGAAAAGTGCTGGAAAAGCGATAAATCATCCGTTTAGGTGAGAAATCTGCAGTTGGTTTTGGATTATTGGCTTTGATATTGTCGTTTTATCCTTATACATAAATACATACAAAGATCTTCCATCCCACATTCACTCCTGCATTGCAATGCTGCCTGCATTAATCAATCACATTGCTATTTTTGAGCAGTACCTTGAACAAAAAACATTACTAAAACAACTATTCTTGTGTTAAATGTTTTTATAAGTTAATGCACTTGATATTTGCAAGAATCAGTTAATTTAAGTTTTAATGAAATTATTTTATAGAAATTCTGGAATTGATCGAGACCTCAGAAAGTTAATAAATTTCGGGTGTATGTTATAAGCATTTAATTAGCAAATATAAATGGATAAAATAAACAGTAATTTAAATAACAGTCCAAAAGCTTTTCTAACAAGGCTATAACATTCATGAAAAGTTTATGAGGTTTTTCTCTTTTTCTGTTTAATGGTGTCGAAGTTTTAAAGGATTATAGCAGGCCCGGACTCTGTTACCTTACGCTACTTCTTAATCAATAAAAAAGTATGTATGAATAAACGTCTTTATTGCATTTCTCCGTATTTACTATACTGGGAAATAATAATAACTTAGAGTACATAGGAGTTTATTTAGAGTTTAAAGGATAGGACTAGGAATACATTTCAGTAATCAATAGTTAACACTAATCTATATAGTATTTATGAAGTATATTTTCTTTCCCTTTAAAGATATTCATATACAATAACTATTTCACATGACTAATAAGAAAGTAGTACTCACTAACACGTGATACTCCTATAATAGTTCCCATTACTGTATAATCCCTCCTTTATACATGACACATTCTCGTGCCCCACAGTTGAAGAGGTCAAAGCTCTGTCTGACCTTCCAGTACTATCTCAGCTTAAAGTGTGCCACTTTACCCTACTATATATCACGATTTTGCCCTTCTACTGAAATACACAATCTTCGTAAACTCTCAACTCTTAATGTATTATCATTACCAATTATTCTTGGTACTCTCGAGCCACATTATTACACTTACAAACCAAGTTTCACGCCTTTTAAAGTAAGTTGGGAACATAACTTCTCGTTCCACGACCTAACATCTTATTTAACCCCTTTCTCCACGATCAAAAATCGATGATGTGTGAACAATTACTACATAACAGATTATACTTTGAGAAAGAACAGTCAAATTATTATTTATTTCATTATTTAATTACCTGATACTTATTTGATATTTAATTGCTTTATAAAAACTGAAAAAAATTCAAATTACTAAGATAAATATGGTTTCTTTACTAAGTATTAGCAATAGAACTTGGTTTGCTCTCATGAAAATCAATGTGACAGAACATTACTTATTTTTATCTAAAATAATTATTTATTGTTGTATGTGTTGTATAATTATAATAATATATGTATGTGTTTATTTCAGAATCAACGAACTATTAATTTATGGTTTTGAACTCGTTTTAAGGTTATAATTTACGTTCTATAGTTTGTGTATATGGAGTTTGGTTTTATATATTTATTTTTCTCATATTGTTCTAAGAAGTGTCTATCCAAACGATATCCAGAGAGAGTTTGATGAAGAGAATTAAAATGGAGCAGCATTTCTAATTATTTTGTAAAGTAAGACTTATGGATCTGCTCCTCTATGGTAATATATGTCGGCAGTCAGGTACATGTTTAAATGTAGCAGTGTAATACAATAGTTTAGATGTAATATACTAATGTGAAAGTGTACTATAAATATTAACTATACAACATCTTCCCTTACGCTTGTCATATTGAGGTTTATTTACAGTATTTCTAAACTTTAAAAACTTATTTCCTCATAGTGCCAATACTTTATGCAGTAATAATAAATTATTTTGAAAATTTGTTGGTCTAAAATTTAATTAACAATAACGGTTTGCTCAAAAACTTTTGAAAGCTTAAAACTTCAAAGGAAGGACTTTGACGTGACTAAAAGTCAAGCTGTATACCTAAAATATGAGTACGTGTAGGTCGTTGTTAACTAATCAAGTAGAAAGTTTTGCAATAATGATATGAACAAATCTGTAGTATTAGAGTATACTTACTTCTTGATTTCATGAATGGACAGAAAAGTTTTTTTAATTGGACTGGTGACGTCGACCTAGGTAATCAGCCTATCACAAGAAGGGGCCATATTCAGATCCCGATGTGGGCACAGAACATTCACACGTACAACGATAACAAGGTAGGAGTACGCCGCAGGCTGTCGTTTAACAGGCTTGGCTGAAGTTGCATGCTGAATTTCAAATACGTGTTTTATTCTCTAGATGTGTTTTTGCAAATGAGAAGTTTCGTTAGGCTACTGAGAGATAAGCGTAAATGACGCTTAGTCAAAATTCCATTGGTGATCATCCTCCATCATAACACTCATTCTTTTCTAGGTATAAAAGAAGTTAAGCGTAAAATCCAAAGTATACTGATGAAAAACCTTTCTCAACATATGATAAACTTACATTACTTCTTATTAATTTAGGTTTTGTAACAGTGTTACAATAATTAAATGTTCGGTAACACACCGAAGGTTCTATAACGCTTGAGTACGCTGGTCAAGTAGTCAACTCCTTCAAAGTCCAAACTCACTCAAATCTAATATAATATTTATTTTTACTGAATGAAGAAAATCATAACTTGCAAAAATCTCATAAGATTGTGCACAGTTTGTTACAAACTTATTTATTCCGATTACTGGTTGCAGGAAAATATTTTGCCTAATGATTAACGAGAAGAAATTAGTAAAATACTTTTACTATAAGTGAACCCTACCCATCCTGGGATTATCCTGAGAATATAACTACACCATCAATCTAGTTATTAAAGGCTTTATCTCAATATCTCGATATCTGCTATTCATGATGTTCTGCTTCTATATTTACAATAAATTTTCCATATTATGAAAGTGATAACATTGGATTCACTTGCAATCTGTGCCATTTTTTAATGTTGAATATAATTTAGCCATAAGCAAGAAATTATGAATATTAGTTCAAACCTTGTTCATATTGTAGAATATAGAATCTTGGACCATTGGAAAAAAGGTTTATCGAACGAATACAATACTAGTTTACGAATACAACATTTTCCAGTATAATTTTTATTTTGTGCAAGGCCTTTCTGAATCAAAGGTTCCATCATCAGGAACTTCACAAATATTCATATTATATTCACATTCATTATATTCATAAAAACAACTACTCTTTGATAATATACAAGAATATATTATCACTCGTCTACAAAACGAAGCATACTATATGCACAGGTTGTTCTTCCATCACCTGAAGAGGGGAACGTTTATCAATAACCCTCTGTCAGTCAAGATGCAAGACCAAAACATTTATTTAACCCTTACTTACTTACTCCTGTGGCCACTCGAAACCCAGATGGTTTTTGACCTCGCCAACAATGTCTCTCCAACTTCCTGTTCCGAGGCTTGTTGACGATTCTGAACAATAGGTTTTTCTGGGGTAAGGTTGTTAGCCCTACGCCCAACCCCCAACCTGGAGGACCAGTCCATTGCAATCCAATGGCAGATTGAGTTG